>NC_061484.1:30641839-30658223 GCF_022539355.2 Hippoglossus stenolepis
CCATTATATATATTTTTTAAACTTAACCGTCATGTTTCCTGAACCTGAGAAAATAAACTTCAGTGTGTGTAACATTTCAAAAAGATACTTTGTGAGTTTAGCAAAAACACTTTTTTCATCGTGAACGTTACGCTTCGCTCTTCTGACCACTTCCTGCGTCTGTGTCGATGTCGGGTTTAAGCATTCCTCCGTGCAACATAAGCTATATTTACCGCTTACGTGGCCTTTGCTACTTTTGTGCGCTTCATCCTTTTCCTCCTCATCAGTGTCACCTGAGGCCTCTTCAACCCGGCGATCAGCAGCAGCAACCTGGGCCGCGACTTGGTGAGCCAGCTTCTCAGTAGCGTCCCCTTGGGAAACCTGCAGGAACCACACAATGAGTTGTTCACATCACCAGTCACAGAACGTCCGACACACTTGTCTTATTTATTTCAATAAAGTTCAAGACTCAAGTTTAAACCGTTTCTCTAAACATGATGGAGAAAACGCAGGAAATGAGCAGGAAACAGAATCAATGTGATCACGTGTTTTTGACCAGAGACGCCACAACAGTGTCAGAGATGCAGGCGGTTACCAGCTGAGGACGGGGCCCCGAGCTGAGGACGGGGCCCCGAGCTGAGGACGGGCCCCGAGCTGAGGACGGGCCCCCGAGCTGAGGACGGGGCCCCGAGCTGAGGACGGGGCCCCGAGCTGAGGACGGGGCCCCGAGCTGAGGACGGGGGCCCCGAGCTGAGGACGGGGCCCCGAGCTGAGGACGGGGCCCCGAGCTGAGGACGGGCCCCCGAGCTGAGGACGGCCCCCGAGCTGAGGACGGTCACATTCACAGTGACGCCTTTAAATTCTATGAATGTCTCTGAACAGGAAACTGCAACGACACCACGTCAGAAACTCACGAGGCCACATGACACAAAAGCTTCATGATGTTAGACGTTCGGTCGAAGACGAGAACGTCCGTCATGTGTCGTGGCTCAGTTCGGTGTCGGGCCCCTAAAATCCGCTAAAATCCTTTTTGACATTTTCTCTCTGTAAACACGTTTTTATTCGTAACGAAGAGAAAAGAAATGAAACGAAATCAGCGTCACGTCAACATCGGAACAATCTGATCACAAACACACATCCGACCTGCAACACGTCAAACTGACGAATCACAGCTGACGACAGAAACAAATTCAGGTCCGATAAAAATATCCACGTTGTCAATTTTATTTTTAACAACGTTTACAAACGAGTTGTTTTATTGAACCTGAATTAACCTTCGATCGTCTTAAATACAAACAGGAATAAAATCTTTACTATATTTTATTTTGCAGCTGTTAAACGTTATAAATAAATATTATTAATGTTGTTAATGAATCTATTAATTATTTTCTAAATGAACAGATTAATTAGGAAGCTTCACATATCAAAAACAAAAAATATTTAAATAACTATAATAAAAGGAAATTATTTCTCGTCACGTTTTATTCATTTAGTCGCTTAAAATATTAAACTTTAGCAAACGTTTGTTTTGTTTGAAATAATTTTTCACTTTTTGTCAAGAAAATAAATTAGTTTGAATAAATAACCGATCAGTCCGAAAATAATTGAGGTAGATTGACTCAACGCTGCAGATTTCATGTGTAAAGAAACAGAAAAAGCAGATTTTCTGTCACCGTCGCTCTTTTCATTTCTCTTTTAATCTTTTAATCCAGAGTTTGACGCCAATAGAACCTCCTGACCAATCACATCTCTGCCTTTCAAACCACAGCGAGCGCCACGTGGAGCGAAGCCTCGTCTTCTGGCGTCTGCGGCAGCGACGACTTCCCCTGGTTCACAAAGCCTGGATTAGAAAGACAGAACCTCACCGGTGTCGCTCCTCACCGAAGCACCATAGCAACAGTTTGCTCTCACATTCTTTACGCCTGCGAGCGCTGAAACGCCGCGGCAGCTGCGACCTTTGTGTTTTTATACGAGTCGCGAGCTGCTGAGCGGCGGGAAACAGAGAAACCGTCAATTGTTCGGACGTTGTGCTGTTCGAGCAAAGTGAAACCAGCCAGAGAGAAATCTAGCAACGTTCAGACGCCATTGTTGTGTCCTGTGGGGGTTTGACGTTAACTGTAGCGGAGCTAACGTTGTTTGTGTAGCACCCCCTACTCTTCTTCCTCCTCCTTGTGATCACTTCATTTCTTCTTTTACAGGAACAACTCGTTTCCTCTCGTTCAAACTCTTTGTCTCTTCTCGTCTTCACCTTCAAACTTTCATCTCGTTTGGTCTTTGCTTCTTTTTCCTTCTGTCGTTTTTCTTCTTTTTTACAAAACTTTGTTAATTTTGCAGAAACAGGTTCGATCATAAAATCACAACATCCTGTATCCTCCTCTTCCTCCTTCTCGTCCTCCTCCTCTTCCTCCTCCTCTTCCTCCTTCTCGTCCTCCTACTCCTCCTCCTACTCCTCTTCCCCCTCCTCTTCTTCCTCTTCCTCCTCCTCTCTGTTACTGACCGGTCGTTGACGTCCTTCGTCTCTGATGAACCAGGTAACTTTGACATTGTCCTTGTGCGTCCTGCCACTCACTCTTAGTATCTGAGTCACAAACGAGCAGCAGCTCATCATCATCATAATCATCATCATCATCATCATCATCATCATCATGTCACAACGTCTCTCCGCTCCAGCATTGAAGAACCATTCATCCCAAAACCTGGTAGTCCAGGCTGTACTGGTGCTGTGTGGGAGAATAGAGGTACTACTAAGTTGTTTCTCAGAGCAAACGTTTGAAAAAGGTCGACGACTCTAAAGAACACACTTGCCTTAAATTCATCAGGAGTCCGAGTTCTGGCCGCGAGGCAGCGAAACGTGTGGAGGGCAACAGATTTAAAAGTGGTGATGATGTCCACCTCCTCCATCACAACTTAGCAGTACTCTACCTCGGCTCCCTACCTCTGCACACGCAACACAACACACTTACCAGTTGACCCCACACATTTGTTAGGTTATGCCCCCGGCGTCCCTGCAGAGGCACATATATGATCCCGCTGCAGTTTTTCCTCTCGCACTAGAAGCTTCAGTCAGGACACAACAACACGACGGAGGAATAATAGGAGGCCGTGTGGGGGGTGATGCTGAGGGGGGGTGCTTTAAAAAGGAGGGTCCACTCAGCAGTTCTGACTGGGGACGCCACATCCCAGGACACACAGCCAATCAGGGGGCTGACCTCACCTGTTGCCATGACGCCCGGCAGTGTCCGGTGTAAGAAGGGTCCAGGAGGGTGAGGGGGTGGGGGGGTGGAGGAGAGTGAAGGAAGCTGTGAGTCGACCTGACGCTGCTGAACACACACACACACACACACACACACACACACACACACACACACACACACACACACACACACACACACGCTCTCCACTGTGTTAATTCACCTCTGTGACCTGGAGGCGGAGCCACTGAGCGTCACCACGACTCTGACGGACGAAATCTGAAATCATCAAACTTCTAAAAATGTTTAATGAGGTTTGAAAAGTGAAAATAAAAGTTATCAGTTACAGACGGGCGTCGTGATTGGCCGCAGCTGCACATGAGTCTCAGGGAAGGAAAATATAGAAAAATAAAAAGAGTCAATAAAAGTTGAGGCAACGAGATGCAAAGAACAAACTGGGACTTTGGAAAATGATGTTTCTGCCTCGATGTGTCTCCAGAAGTTTAAAATAATAAATGATAGGTTGTGACTGATCTTTGTTTTGATTCTGGATTTCATTTTACTGTGTTTCTTATATTTCTCATGTGTCGGTTACTTGTTTTTAATGTTGTTTTTACGAAGGTTTCTTTGGAAAATGAATTTGTGTTGATTCTATTCTATGGATGAGCTGGAATTTCATCTCAACTTTTCACCGAGGAAATAAAGGAGGAGCCGTGGAAACATTTTGAGCTGGAAAATGTTTTAAATCATTGACAACTTGATTTTTACTTGTTATGTTTCTTTTATCTTTCTTCTTCTGTCCGGTTTATTGGGGGTATCTTTTTTTTGCCATCACTTTGAAATTATGTTTTATTATTTTATCTGTTGTCTTTGGTTTTTATTGAGTTTGGTTTTCTTGTTTCTGAAACCGCTGTTTTGAAAAGTGCTGCATTAATAAAATGATTATTATAGTTGATTCAAAGGATGAAACTCTGTAGTCTGTCTGTAGAGGGCGCTGTGGCACCAGGGTGAGACAGAGAGAGGCAGTGGGGGTGGCTGCCACTGCAATGCAGATCAAGTGAGGAGGGGGAGGAGGAGAGGTGTGGGAGGGGTGTCGGCTCTGCAGAGAACAGATCTTGTTCTGGGGGAGACGAGTTCATCTGACGAGATTTTTTAATTTAACACAAAAACCACCTGAAGAGAAAATTCCCACCGATGACGTCACCTGATAAAATTCTCACATTCGAAACAATGTAGGATTCTTACACACACGCTGCTTTCTGATTGGCCGGCAGGTGGACGGATGGTTTAATCAAATCAGAGCTCGTGATAGGTTTCAACTGAAGGTAACCATAGCAACACAGCTGGCTGATGAAGAGACTCCCAGGTGTTTTTCACCTGGTTCTTCATCGTGAGTCAAACTGAAACTGGACAAACACAATACAAAGATTTGATTTGTAAGAAACCCAGTAATTATTATTTTGTCTTTTTTACAAACACACAACACGACCAAATGTTTTTTAGGGACGAGGACCATGTGACAAATAAAAAGATGTCGAACTCCAAATGTAAAACATGAATTCTGGAGCAAGAAACTGATTCTGAGTTTAAATCTGAATTATGAGAACAAACGATCCCTGTGGAGACAGAAACATGATTAACTAATTAACTGATTGACTTCAACTCTATAATTCACGTAAACAAACAGCATCAGCAGGGTCGTCATGGTAACCCATCTTTTGAAAATGTTAAAAGGGAATGAAATTAAAATCAGTTCCTCAAAGAGGTTTAATAAAAACCAGACGAATCAAAGTATAAAATAATTTATTGACATTTGATGTGATTTTTTTATAAATACTTTGTGCTGATACAGTTTTCATTCCTGATGATGAGTGAAGAACAAGTTGAGGTTTCCCTCCAGCGTGAACACAGCGACGTGCTCTTCATGCACATGTGACCGACGGAAGGAGAAGGTAGTGATGTTGAGAGAGAACGAAACCTCACATAGCTCCAGGATGAACGTAAAACTGTCAGACACCAGCGTCATGCAGGACGATCAAAGTGCGTCAGTGTCGTACATGAAAATAATTGCATATTAGGATCATATATCATATATCATATATCATATATCACAGCGACACAGGATACAGACAAACTCTCAGATTATCATTTAGACATTTCAGGACATTTCAAACGTCGCGTTTCCTCCGATCAGAAGAAACAAAGCTTCAGATTCGCGTTGGACCTTTTACTCAAGTTCAAGTTCAAGGAGCAGAAAGTAAAAAAACACAATTTATTCTACAGTATTAATCTGGTTTGAATAAAATCTGCAGTTAAATGTTGGGATCAGGAAATAAAACATTTTCTGTCAACGCATTTGGTTCGATCAGTTCAGTGTCGCAGTCGGAGGCTGAAGTGACGATTGAACTAATGAAGGTGGATGATCGAACGATTCTAAATTCTCATGACTTGAAACTTCATCGTCTGTTTTGAAATCACCTCTCAAAACGTGATTTCATATTATCGGGTCAAAGTTCAGTTAAACTCCACGTGAAGCAATTTGCCACAGGAAGCAGGAGGGTCACCGGCCTCCCCGCTAACACAGACAATATCAATGTGCCGGAATATTAGGACAGAACATTTATCAGAATCCACGTTCACTCAAAGTTCTTCAACTCAGTGTGATTCGTTCTGCAGAATGACAGTAGACCTATAGTTAGGTTTAGGCGATGACGTGCGTGTGTCCACCAGTCGTCACACATGTAGGTGTCACAAGGTGTTAAAGGGGCGTGGTCAGATGCAGTAAGATTAAAGCTCAGTTCACACTGAATATTTTGGAAAAACAGACTTTTTCCTGTTTCTCGTCCACGCAGTGTTTTAAGTCACTCAAATTATTCGTACAAACGACTTCCAAAGGGCAGATTTTAAAATCTAGCAATGTTAGGTCTAATTACAAGTTAGCAGCTAACTTTAGCATCACTGCTCCACATGACCCACATTCACAGACGTCTGCCTCAAACAATATAACTTGATCACAGCGTTCGTCTCTCTCTTTATCGCCACCTACGCTTGTAGTTGTTTTTTCTTCGTGTGGATGGAGATTTGTTTTAATAACGGACTCAGTAATGCAGACAAGCTCCAGAAAAATGTGACTGATTTGGAAGAAAATAAATAATCGACCTTTGCATCAGGATCCTCACAGCGTTTAGTTCAGCTTTCAATCTTTCACATTGATTCAGGATTTAAAATCTCACTGAAGTTTGAACACAGTGTTTCAGTCTGAATGAAGGTCGAGGAAGATTGTTCTGAAGTGTTTGGTCGACGCTCTTCAACCACTTCAACAGCCTCCTGCTTTTACTACGATCTCACGCAGCAGTCGATTAGCGCTACTAAAATGAACCTACAATACATGGAAGTAGAGAAATCATGGTCACCGTGAGATTCTAAGGTTTAGAAACTGATAAGAAGAAGAAAGCTCGTCTGATTGGCCGGTTACAGTTTGTCGTTACCGTCATTTTCCTCCTGGACTCAAGTTCATCAGGTCTTTCGTCCCTGCGTAGAAAAGGTTTCCATCTGTTTCTGAATCAGCTGATACGTCTCTTCTTGATTCCAGCACTTTGAACAGTCTTGGTAAAAAACCTTCTTTTGATTGACAGAGCCGACAGCCAATGAAAAGTGACCCTTCAGGATCTGGAGGCTCTGGGAAGCGAAACAGACTTTGATCAAAGTCACTAAATCACAGTGCATACGTTTAAAGCAACAACATTAAAGCCAACTGTTATTATTGCCGATAACAAGTGAAGGTCTGAAGGCTACGAACCCTCCTCACGACCAAAGGTGCCGTTGTGAATATCAAGACTCTGATTAAAGATCGAACCGTTCCTCCTTCCAGTTTGACGTCATTTCAAACGCAGAGCGATGCTACGGACGTTACTTCGTGCGTCTGTCATTGGAGTGTTACCGTCGCTGAGCGTCAGCACGCCCACACTCTTCTTCTCTGAATGGTTCAACTTTGATTCCACGTCCGGTTTAAGAGAAACTGTCCTTATCCGAGTCGGGGGAGGGGGGTCGCGAGATCTCGAAGAAAGAGCCAGACGACTTCCTGGATTTGAGGAGACGAAGCATCTCAGCTAACTGACCCTCCAGTGCCGCCATGCGACCGTTCAGAGATCTCATGTCTCCTCTTAATTCTTGTTTCAGCTCCAGGAAGGAGGCTTGCATGCTCTGCTCTGGTATCGCACAGAAAACGTTCTTCTCCTCAGACTGGACTGGACTCCGATCCTGTGGCGTTCTGGCGTCTCCGACATTGTCCAAACGGAGGTCGCTCTTTGTGATGCCGCTGTCACAAGAGTCAGTTTTCTTGAGGGACACTTCATCATGAGACTTAGTTCTATCGGGCAGAGTCTCCAGGGACTCTGCCTTGGCGACGCTGCTCCACGACTCAGCCTTCACGACTGACTCCTTGAATCGTCCCCAACCTTTAGCTTTGGGTGGCTCTGCGGATTTGCAGCCACTCAGGTTTCCATTTTGCGTGGCAGGAGAATGGAGCATGACCCGGCTGGAGGTCCTGGAGGAGGCGGATGTGGTGCATGTGGAGGAGGTGGTGGGCATGGCAGGGCTTTCTGTCACCATGACAATACTGGTGGAGGCCAAGACCTCCGGACCTCTGGGCTGATCGAGCTGATTGACACCTTTCTCCACATCACTGGCAGCCTGGCTGCCTCGCTCAACTGCAAGCCGCGCCTCCCTCTGCTGACGGAAACGCTGGAAGAGCCTCCGGACTGGATGGTCCGCAGGGAGGTTCAGAGGAGCCTCGTTCTTCCTCTTCAACATCTCCTCCTCTTCACGTTTCACATCACTTATCTTGCGGAAGACAATCTGTTAACAGACAGAAACATTTTACTTCTCAAAAAGTATCATCTCTTTTTTAACCTTAGAAAAATCTAAATGAAAAAGAGACCTCCTCTTTCGGTGCGTTGGTCTGAACCGTGGTCCGAGGAACCTTTCACACATTTTGGGTCCGAAGGTCTGAACCAAACAAGGTGTGAAAGAGTCCTTAATGACCAATCAACGTTCAGGCTAGTGTTAGCTTGTTTTCAAACTTAAGCTACATCCATACATTTCTTCTCCAGGCTCCACACTAAAACTAAACTCTGTTCACAGAAGCTTTTTGGCTCCTGATCAGTTTTAATCCCCGTCCATTCTAACACGTATCATGTGACCTCTCATGCACCGTGGACATGCGTGTGCTGGTGTTGTTAGTTGAACTTTTCAAACTAAAATAAGAGAGCAGCGTTTCAATCAATCAAATTTTATTTGTATAGCTCATATTCACAAATCACAGTTTGTCTCATAGTCTTTAACAAGGTGAGACGTCCTCTGTTCTTAACCCTCAACAAGAGTCAAACTACTAAAACCTTTAACAGGTAAAGAAGGTAGAAACCTCAGAGACACATGTGAGGATCCGTCTCCCAGGACGGACACAAGTGAACAGATGTCCCGTGTAATTTTAGTTTCTCTAAAACTATTCAAACTAATTAGTAGTAATGTGGATGTAGCGACTCAGCTCGTGTGCAGAGATAATAACAAGCATGTCCTCAGCTCTCTACAGTTAATGACATAATTATACCCACATAATACCCCACCCAGAGCTTCAGGCCATGTTCCATTACATGTGGAACATCCAACACTTCTGCTGGTCAAACTGGTTTGTTCATTAATAAACAACATCTGTCACAAGTGAAGAATCCTTTAAATGTCACTGTAGAAAATATGAGTTCAGGATCAACAGCCCGTCGACTGGAAGTTACACTTCTGTACAACTGCCACAACAAATATGTTTGGATGGGAACTTCATCTCCGGCTCATGTTCAGAAGTAAAGTGTGTTTGAATGAATGAAGCTGGAGGCGGATGAGGAGGAGGAGGAGTTTATTGATCATTTCATCAGTAAAGTCTGTTCAGTGACTCTTGTTCAGTGATTTCATGGACACACAATCAGTTTGTTTCAGCTCCGTCTCACATGTGGAAAAGAAAAGAACAAAGAATCAGCTCATTGATGAGGATCAGGATCAATACAGGTTCTAAAACATCACACAACCTGATTTCTACATTGATTCAGAAAACAACAGCAACATTAGTTGTTTCAAACACATTCATGTCAGTGTAGTTATAGATTTCTGTCTTTACAAAGTGAGAACTGAATATGTGTGATAAAGGAAGGTCAGTGTTTGATTGACAGCTGATCTCTGTGCGGAGCAGCGTCACCACGACGAACTTTGATCAACAAACATGGAGAGAAAGAAGTTAAAGATTTAAACACAGAATCTAAATCACTGCTTTTAATGACTCGAGTCTATTTGAGTTTACAGAACTCAGCTGTGGATCCAGGATAATAACCCTAACTCCAGCATAGAGAGGCTGAGTGAATGTGGTCTGGACTCTGTGGAGGAGAGTCATGGTGTCAGAGACGCTGTAGAAGGACAGAACACCTGCACTGTGATCCAGGTACACTCCTACTCTGGAGGACAAGGACCTGACACTGGAGTGTTGATCCTGTTGTAATGAAAGTTATAACTGTCTCCATAACAATATAATGAGCAAGATTTATTGTTGAATCCAAATACACATTCTGAGTCTCCTGCTCTGCTGATATTCTTGTATGTGACTGCTACACCAACTTCTCCTCCCACCTCCACCCCCACCTCCACCTCCCAGTAACAACGTCCAGTCAGACTCTCTCTACTCAGGACCTGAGGACAACCAGTGAATCTGTCTGGGTGATCAGAATAAGACTGTTCTTCACTCATACATGTTACTTTTCTGTTTCCCTCAGATAATAACAGCTGTTTGTTTGCTGTGTTTGGATCCAGTGTGATTTCCTGTGAATATTTTAAGAAGTCAGCTCTGGTCCTGGGCTCTGGTTGTGGCAGTAAAACATCCACTTGAGACACAATCTGTAAAATCTCTGTCTCTGTCTCACTCAGAATGTCCTGTAGTCGACCTCTGACCTGGGACACAGCTGCTGTCACGTCCTCAAAGTACCTCAGAGGACGGATCCTGATGCTGGATGAGTGTGTAGATTCACTGAGTGGTGACAGTGAGGGGTAGTTGTGTAGAAACTGGTTGTGATCCTCTGTGTCTGCGAGCTGCTTCAGTTCATGGTCTTTCCTCTTCAGCTCAGTGATCTCCTGCTCCAGTCTCTCCTGAAGCTCTCTGACTCGACTCACTTCAGTTTCCTGCTGGGATCTGATCTGCTGCTTCACATCAGAGCTTCTTTTCTCCAGCAGACGGATCAGCTCAGTGAAGATCTTCTCACTGTCCTCCACTGCTTTATCAGCAGAGCCATTGACGGCCTCCTCCTCCTGTTGAAGCAGCTTCACATCTTTCTCTGTGTCCTGGACTCTCTGCTGGATTGTTTGTCTCCTCAGCCCGAGCTCTCTCTGCCTCTCAGTCCTTTCTGCTGCAGCTGACACTGTGTCGTGGCCTTTATGTTCATCCACAGAGCAGAGATAACAGATACACTGCTGATCAGTGCGGCAGAACATCTTCATCACCTCATTGTGGGAGAGCAGATGTTCTCCTGGAGCTTCTCCGAGGGCTCCACCAGCTTGTGCTTCTTCAATGGAGCTGACTGAAGATGAGGCTGGAGGTGTTTTTCACAATAAGAGGCCAAACAAACCAAACAGGACTTGAGAGCTTTCAGTTTTCTCCCAGTGCAGAAATCACAGGCCACATCTTCAGGTCCAGCATAGCAGTGATCAGCAGGAGCAGCTTGGAGTCCAGTCTTCTTCAGCTCCTCCACTAAATCAGCTAACATGGTGCTTTTCCCCAGGACAGGCCTCGGTGTGAAGGTCTGTCTACACTGAGGGCAGCTGTAGCTTCCTCTCTCCTCCTCTTTGTCCCAGTGGGTGTTAATACAGCTCATACAGTAGCTGTGTCCACAGCCAGTAGTCACCGGATCCTTCAGTAGATCCAGACAGATCGAACAGCAGAATCTTTCTCTGTCCAGTTGATTTTCTTGCTGCGCCATTTCAGCTGGTGCCAGAGACTGTAGAACAGTTTCACTTCCTCTGAACAGATACAGATCTCTGCTCCTCCCCCTCTCGTTCACTTCCTGCAGTGACTCATCTCCCACAGTTCACAGCTTGTTGTTCACTGGTTCTTACACTGACACACCTGTGAAGGGAGGAGACACAGACACATCCTGACTGGGAGGAGCTGGTTGTGTCTGAGGAAGAAGTTGTTGGTGTTTCAGGATTTACTGCATTTCACAGCGGCCTGTTCTCACCTGGTGTTAAGAGGAGATTCAGTGAGAGGCAGAGTGTGTTCTCCTTCATTCACAACACACAGGAACAATTAAAGTCAAATCAAATAGATGCATTTAATAATAATAAATCACATCTTAATCTATAAAGCACATCTCAAAACTAATAAAGAAAAACTCGTAAAAATAACAAATACAAACTCACTCAACGAAGAATGAAAAACTAACAAAGTAGAATAAAGGTTAAGTTAAGGTTAAGGTCGTCTTTACTGTCCCCGAGGGGCCGTTTGGTTTGTAAACAGTAGTCACACACAACCCATACACATCATAACAATACACACACACACAAAAAGAGCACAAAGAATCCATTAGTCCTTTGTTAAAATACTAAAATATATTAAAATGTGTGTGTGCCAAACACCAGGGCTACAGCTGGTCTCTCTCTCTCTCTCTCTCTCTCTCTCTCTCTCTCTCTCTCTCTCTCTCTCTCTCTCTCTCTCTCTCTCTCTCTCTAGGGGACAATGATCTTAAAGATGACAGAAATTGAATCATGACCACACATTTCAATAATAAAACTAGAATGAGGTAAGATCGTGGAATGTGGTTCGATAAAAGTAGGTTTTAAGTTTTGATTTAAAGGAAGTTAGCGACTCAGCCGGCTGCATTTCCTCAGGCAGGTTGTTCCACAGTCTCTGAACCTTATTTCTCAAACTCTGTCTTAGTGTTTAGCTCAGAATCTGGATCAGTTCAAAGTCTCCTGCCAGAGGATCTCCAGGATTAAAGATAAACGGAGCAGTCAGAGCATTGAGAGTTTTACAAGTCATTAAAAGAAGCTTCAACTCGTTACAAACTGAGAGTCAGTGTAAAGAGGCTAAACCAGATGTGTTCCAACCTGTTGACTCTGGTGAGAGTCCTGGCAGCAGAGTTCTGTTCACAGAGTGTGTCTGAGGATGCAGGAAGTGAAGGTCACATGACGGCCGAGCTCGCTGTGAATCGACGTGTGGTCAAAGCATCAGATAAATGATTTTGAACGGCGTCGAGGAAGCGTTTGACCTCCGCGGACGCTGACGGCGGCTGAGCGACTCGTTATTCTGCAGCAACAGCGCACAGAGGCTTTCCCCCCCGGCCATGTCATCAGTATGTGGAACCCTCAGCCAATCAGGGAGCTCCTGACCAACTGAAATTGGATCGTGTGAACGAATCAGCACCTCAGATCTCACAGAGGTGATGAGAACAGAGGAACGCAGAACGTGAGAGAACTAATAATGTTCCACCAATATTCCACTGCTTTTAATTCACTGCAGGACATCTGTCATTACAACCTTTAACCTGCAGGAAGCCATGTTTAGGTCAGAGGTCAAAGAAGAGAAGAACATCGGCGTTCAGGTGAATCTTTACTGTGAGAGCTGAGCTACATGAGACGAGTGGGTTGAGAATATTCAGTTTGTAAAACAAAGAGACTTCTCTGAAGATGTACTGGAGAGGGTGGAATAATTCATCCTTCATCATTTACTGATTCTGAAGGACACTTAAAGCAGATATTTGTTTCTGTGCTGCTGAGTGTGACGAGATGAAAGTGTCGTCTGAGGGTTTGGAGGTGAGAGCTGCTGCTGCTGATCGTCCCTCACAAACGTCTTTACTGCGACAGAAACAAGACACGATGGTTCCACATCGATTAACAGCAGCAGAGGAGGAGGGGGAGAGGGAGGAGAGGGAGAGAGAGGGAGAGAGGGAGAGAGAGAGAGGGAGAGAGAGAGGGAGGGAGGGAGGGAGGGAGGGAGGGAGAGAGAGAGAGAGAGGGAGGAGGGGGTGGGAGAGAGGGAGGGAGAGGGAGAGAGAGAGGGGGTGGGGAGAGAGAGGGGGTGGGGAGAGGGAGGGAGAGAGGAGAGGGAGAGAGGGAGAGAGGGAGGGAGAGGGAGAGAGAGAGAGGGAGGGAGGGTGGGGGGGGGGGAGAGAGAGAGAGAGAGAGGGAGGGAGGGGGAGGGAGAGGGAGAGAGAGAGAGGGAGGGAGAGAGGGAGAGAGAGGGAGGAGGGAGGGAGGAGAGAGAGAGAGAGAGAGAGAGAGGGAGGGAGGGGTGGGGAGAGAGGGAGGGGAGGGTGAGGAGAGGGAGGGAGAGGGAGAGGGAGAGAGAGGGGGGTGGGAGAGGGAGGGAGGGGAGAGGAGAGGGAGAGAGGGAGAGAGGGAGGGAGGGTGGGGGTGGGGAGAGAGAGAGAGAGAGGGGAGGGAGGGGGAGAGAGGGAGAGAGGAGAGAGGGAGGGAGAGGGAGGGAGGGAGGGGGAGAGAGAGAGAGAGAGAGAGGGAGGGAGGGGGGGGGGGGGAGAGAGAGAGGGAGGGAGGGGGGGGGAGAGGGAGAGGGAGAGAGAGAGAGAGGGGTGGGGAGAGAGAGGGAGGGAGGGGGGTGGGAGAGGGAGGAGAGGGAGGGAGAGGGAGAGAGAGGAGAGAGGGAGAGGGAGGGAGGGTGGGGGGTGGGGAGAGAGAGAGAGAGAGGGAGGGAGAGAGGGAGGGAGGGAGAGAGAGGGAGGGGGGGGGGTGGGGAGAGAGAGAGAGGGGAGACCTATACTGCAGCCAGACACCAGGGGGCGATCCAGACGCTTTTGGGAGTCGTCCATCTTTAGTTACAGTGTTTTGTTTATTTCTGGTTGATGTGTGGTTACCTGAGTAACTCTTGTTCTGTGACGTGCACGTCAGACTTTATGGATCTGATGAAATCTGTAAATCAGTTCATCGATTGTCTGGATCAATAAAGGTTTGATTGAATCCTCCCCCAGGCTCAGGGACTCGTTCAGTGACGCAGCTGAAGAAACTTTATTAATCTAGGTGTAGATAAATGTGACGGCACTAAATTATCTTCAGAAATAAAATAAATAGAGAATAAACAATTTACTTATTTTCTATTTTCTTCAGGGATCAGACTATTTTAAACCTGCTGATCCATGAAGTGACTATTAGTGTTTTGACATTAAACACTAAACACATACTTCAGTCTTTTTTTAACTTGTTTTAATAATCTTCACCTTTTCAGTTTTAGAAAATCTTTCTAGATTTCACTTATTCAGATGTTTCCATCGTCGGTGGTTTGTTCCTGTTTGAACTTTTCTGTTGTCGAGGTCGACGCTGCTGTTTGTTCTCCTCAGGAGAAACGACCTGGATCTGAGTCTCCAGCAGGTGTGGTGTCGGTACAGCAAACAGTGCGGAGGTGGACGATGACAGACACACACGCACACACGCACGCACACACGCACACACACACACACACACACACACACACACACACACACACACACACACACACACACAGTTGTGCGCATGTTGTTTTGTTCCTTCGCTCTCATTTCACTTCTGGTGATTTTTCACACTTGATTTTAAAAGTAATTCTCATTTATCTGATTTTTCTCACTTATCATTTATATTTATTCAACAGTAATTTCTCATCTGAATTCGATTGAGGGAACTCGATCCCACTGAGTTGTGCACGTGACCCCGAGTCAGGACAACGAGCGGCGACTCACCCTCTTCCTCAGGTTGTACGTGAGAACCAGGTTTCGGGCGAAGTGGTTTGCGAAGTTAGCGTAAAACTCCAGGACTTTCTGCAGCGCGTCTCGTTTGATGATGTGAAGGTCGCAGTAGGTCAACGCTCGCACGTTGGCACACGACTGAGCCAACGTCATCTCCTTCCAGAAGACGTCCCCGAACACGTCCCCTTTACCTGCAGAGGGACAGACAGGTCGAAGTCAAGTCTTTAGCTCATTACTGTTGAACTTGTTGGGCCTGACTCTGGACAACGTGTCTTCTTTTCCTCCCCTTGAACAAAAATGTATCTAAAACAGCTCAGATACGAACGCCACCATTTTCTGCTGATGACTGAGTCGACAGTGGTGCAGGCGTCTCTACTTTGTCTTCATTTTTAAATCAAAAAGGAAACAGTCTGTCTACACATTTCATAATAATTGCATATCACCAGTGAACATACCTTAGGACTGTTCAAATACAAAGATCATTTCAAAGTCGAACGTGTGAACAGTTTCTGTTTCTGCGGATGAAGGAGAAGAACGAGCCTGAAGCTGATGTGAGATTCATCGAGCACGTCTCCGCTTCTCCCATTAAATAAACGCTGTCGCCTCCGGTGAAGGAAGAAGAACGACACGACATCACAGCAAGAAAGTGACGAACGCTGCCGTTAATGAAGGAGAAAAGTGCTGCAGTGAAAACAGACATTTATCAGAGTGAGGGACGTGCAGCATCTGTCTTATTGTGAAAAGAGGAAGTGACTTTAAATAGTCTCCAGGGTGAAACCTCGGGGGTGAAGTGAAAATCTAAATATTTATCCAGAGAGGAACCGAAGCGGATTCTGGTGAAACATGGAAGTGAAAAGCAGGAAAGGACAGAAACCGTTTGACGAGGAGCGTCTCGGAGACGAAGATGAAGAACTGAGTGACAGTTCCTCCATTATCTCCAGGAGGCGCTGGACTCAATCCCAGCAGGCACTGGGGCGAGAGGCTAAACTCTGGACAGGTCGTGTATTTATCTTCGGGCCGAAGCTCAAACCTAAAGGAAATTTACAGTCTCACTGCAGCGCCGCCCTGTCTGCCAGGAGTCGTACTGCACAGTTACAGCAGCGTCAACAAACTGAATTGTGACGCCTAAAAGTTCTGACTGACTGCATTTTTTATTTGAGCTTGAAATGTGTTTAAAATACATCAAAAGATTAAAGATATTATATATAAACATGTAGTACGTGTCCTGTAAAGTTACTGCAGATAATTACTCTTATTTTACAGTTACTTTTAGTGTCAAAATATAATTTAATACAATGATCGACTGTAAATCAAAATGGACGACGAAGCCAAAATATCTTGATCCCCTCCAGTTGCTGCAGTAGAAATCATAAGCCCCACCTCCTCCATGTTAGCAGATGGGACATGGACATAACTTTTTATTGTAATTTTACTTTATTAATAATTCCTTTATTA
>NC_061484.1:30658723-30703723 GCF_022539355.2 Hippoglossus stenolepis
CTCTCTCTCTCTCAAAACAATTGCTCCTACATGTTTTTCTATTTGCAAGCTGAGAAATTGACTGAAGGAAGTAATAAGTGAGTTTCAGAGTCTGACGCCGCAGCAGTTAAAGTTCACTGAGACATTTCTTCTAGTTTTCTTGTTTGTCCAGTCTCCTCGTAGAATAATTCTTCAGATGGTGAACAACAATATCTGTTTACAACGGAGTAGAACTGATGAACACTGAAGGAGCACATTGGCCCCTCCAGGCTACTGTACCTGACTCCGTCATGTATGTGAAGTGAGCTGTTGTTCTGTGGCACTGACCTCATCCACGTTTTCGAAGGCGTTGATGACGTCATAAGGCAAACAGGACAGCAGGTCGATGACGAACCAGGTTTTGACGTAGTTCATGCGGATTAGCTTGGGGTCGGAGATGACTTCTCCGGCCGGGCCGACGAAGGTGGTGTGGAAGTTGAGGACGATGTCGACGAGGAAGATGACGTCCACGATGCTGTCCACCACCAGCCAGGTGACGTTGTTCTGCTTGGTCTTGAAGGAGACGTTGTAGGGCACCATGATGGCCGTGTAGAAGGTGAGGATGAGGATGACCCAGTCCCACGTGGTCTTGAAGAGGCAGTAGTGCAGGATGATATGTGGCGGCGTCTTCGGCGTTTCCTGTTTGTACTGAGGCAAGATGTCCGACCCCAGCTGGAGAACCTGAGAGGGAACACGGCGAGCGCCAGGGTCACGGAGATGAGACGCTTCTCTGTCCTCGTACATAAATAAACAAGTTACATTTTCACCTAAATCTGTTTCAGGCTGAAATCTGAATTATTCAACAAGTTAAACTACAACACATCTAAAACAACACGTGAGCTTAAATCCATTATGTTTATATATGTTTCATATGATGATCGGACGACTCTGGTTCTTTTAAAGCGTTTACACTTGGCTGAGGTGCAAACGTCTGTGAATCTATCAAACTAAACACGCTGTTGTGTCAGGCGTCTGAGCAAAGGAGCAAATGAAGATTAGCAGGTTTAACGTTGTTTGAATTATTCACATCATTATTCAGCCTCCATTTCATGCTTCATAATGTTTGAATACATAAATCTTTCATCATTTCCTGTCCGTATCCTTCACAGAACCTTAATCTCCGTTATCTTTTCACGTCTGCTCCCTTATTTCAAAACGTAACCAGGTGACGATACATGACATCACTTGTAACCTCCAGTGAAGAGATGACATCTTCATTTACTGTTGATGGGCTCAACCAGCTAGTTAGTAGTAAACAAGCTAGTTAGTAGTAATAAGGTAACTGTCATAAACCAAATCTTGACCTGATGATGGCGCTAGAGGAAACTAAAGTTATTACAATTCATCCTGAGGGGAACATTTGTCTTCTCTGTTTCTATGATTTTATCATTTGATATTATGTTAACATTTATTATCATAATTAAAATAAAAATCAACGGAAAACTCATGAACACAAAGAACATTCATTTTATTAAAATGAATTTCATGAGATCTTATTAAACGAAAAGTGAATAATGTGATTTCTTTTCACAGAGGTCGTGAAATTAAATGTTTTCCTCTGAGTCGTTGTGTCGATCATCCGATAACAAACAGTTCACTGATTATCTCTCTGCAGTTAATGGACAGATTAGTCACAGTTAATTACAGCTGAGAAACGTGTCAGTGACCTGAAGCAGCGTCCTGACGACAACAGGTGAATAATCTGCACTTGTACCGAACGTTAAAGAGCAAGCTCCAGTTGGCTAAAACAGAAGCTGTGAGATCCACAGTTTCTTTTCTCTTTAACATTATGTTAATTTCTCTGAGATAACGCATCTATTGGTGATTCTTTTTCTATTCATTTATTTTAAACCGTAAACTAAACTAAACTTAAGGAAACCAGGATATTTAACACAAAGCAGAAGGAAACAAATAATCTACCATTTCCCTCTGACTCCAGTTCCTCCTCTTTTAAATACTATATTAAAATATATCATTTTGTAAGATGTATTAATATTCAATAGTTCTGAGCTTGTCATAATAGATCAAATGTTTCTGAGCTCCTGTGGCCCAGCGATGAACCTGGAGCAGTGAGAGCTGAGAGCATCAGTAAACAGCAGGAGGTGTTTCCATCCATCAGGTCGTCCGCGCTCTGCCACACATCACACATCAATCTGTTGTGGTTGTGTGTCTGTTGTGAGTCTTTTTCTCGACCATGGTAGGTTTTAATGTGAACAGAAAAGACGTCGCCTCCTGCAGCAGAAGGTTTCCTGCAGGTGAGCGTTGTCGTGGGAGACGATCTTACCTCCGCCAGCCGTGAGTGTTTGTGGACGTTCTCTCCTTTCTGCACGGCCGGGGCGAGCTGCTGGAGAACTCCTCGACTGCTGGTCAGCGCTCGAGTCAGACGGGCAAACTTACCCCAACCTGCCGACAACACAACACCGCCAACGATTTCTCAGAAAACACTTCACGGGTCTTGATATTCATGAGTGTGTGTGATCTGAATTTAACTGTGGTTGTGTGAGGAGACTGTTGGTGGAGGTGTGAGCTCTACTGACAGATGATGTTCTGGTTTAACACTAAATATATAAATGAGAAATCAGTGCTTGAAAAGGAAGAAGTCGTTTTTTCCTCTTGGTTTCATTGGTATTTACTTGTGTATTTCGGTCACTGACCTACTTTTCTTTTTAATCCTGTTTAGTGAATCACTTCGAGCTGCAGCGTCGTATGAAACGTGCTTTATAAAGGTTATTAATATAATTCACACAGATTTCTACTCCGTCCTCCAGTTTCGTACCTGAGCGCTAACGTAGGAGCTAACCTGCGTTTCAGAGTTCCTCAATCATCGGAGCCACACCCACCTTTTGAGGAGTCATCCTCGATCGGTTGCTTGAAGGCGGTGATGTCACTGAAGGTGCAGAGAAACAGGACGACTTTGTCCTGCTCGTTCCTGATTGGAGCAATCTTCACAAAAAACCAAACGGGCATCCCTGCAGCACCGAGGGAAAAGAATCAGTCTGACGTCCCACAATCCTTTGCACTCCAATCACACAAAGAGCTGAATCAATATAACACGAAACTAAATGAAACTGCTGATTAATGAAGCTGAACGATGAGTCGTCAGTTCTCTCCTCTGTCGGCCTCTATCCAGAGATCTGATTCTCAGTCCCAGTTTAGAACATGAACTGGGGCACGAGGGCCTGAGGGCCTCCGGTCTCTCACGTTTGGGGGAATACAAGTCGGATGAGAACGTCGCTCGAGTTCACGACACACAGAACAAAGTATGAACAAGAACAGAATTTCAAACAAAACGTGAAGTACTCACGGTTCTTCTTGTACATCAGAATCTCAAAAGAGTTCATCTCATAGTTCTCAAAGGTCAAACGGACTTTCTCACTCATTTCTTTGTCCGTCAGCTCTCCATACATGAAGCTGCAGCAGAAACCACACATGTTGTGCTTAGAGAGTGCACACACACACACACAGACACACACACAATGCTGTGCTCGTACCTGCAGGTGCTGCTCTTCTGCATGACCTCTGCTCGGTGGTAACCGGACAGTTTGCAGAAGCCGTCGTTGCTGTAGACGATCGGCCAGTCGACGATCTGAGCGTTCCCCAGCACGAAGTTCGTATCTGAGCACAAACACAGCTGGTGGGAATCCGTCTCCACGGATCACATGACACACGTGTTTAACAGCACACGTGACACGGCTGCACGTCGGTCAGGGCTGCGCTTACTGCGGCATTTTTATTTGCAATTTAACATTTGGTTTATAAAATAAAGTGTTACATTTATCATCATAGGAGAGGAAGGAAACCAGAATCTTAAATATTACTGAACTTCTGAAGCTCATTTTCTTCTGGCTGAGTTTTATATCCAAGAATTTCCTTATTGTAATATTAGGACCTTATTCTCAAAGTATTACCGCTTTAGTCTCTAAGATATTACGGCTTCTATCCTTAAAACAAAACAAATAGTTTTAATGGTCACTTGCACCATAATCCTGCAGCCATGACTTCATTCTGTCCGTCAGGCCGCAGCGTCTCTGCAGTAGAGATGTGACCAGGACATATAAAGACATATAAAGACATGAGACTTTCATATAATGAGCACATGTTGTTTTTCTTATTAATATTCAGTCTGGACACAACAGAACAAACAGCTAACAGCCAATCACAGCCCAGCAGCAGTGACACATGGATACCAACAGTTTACAGCAGTGTGTGTGTGTGTGTGTGTGTGTGTGTGTGTGTGTGTGTGTGTGTGTGTGTGTGTGTGTGTGTGTGTGTGTGTGTGTGTGTGTGTGTCGGAGCAGGACGTCAAACTTAACCTGACTTGCTCTGTGATCAGATCATTAAACTTACATGTTCAACCAGGTGGTGGCGTCATTTTTACATGATTCTAATCACATGCACAGTGTGTACATGTGTGTGTGTACATCATTAATGAACCTCGTACTGTTACTTTACTCGTTTTTCTGTATTAAATTTGACTTTAGTATGAATTCTGCAAATTTGATAAATGAATATATGACACAAATTTTAAGTTGGGAATAAATATGAGGGCAAAGAATCAAAGATTTCCCGGAGAACAACGTGACTCAGATTCGGTTTCTTTTTTTGTCAAAATGGCGTCAATGAAATGAGCCCAATGAGCGATTAACAGCTTCGGTTTGCGTCGGGACGCTCCACAGAACCAGAACCAGAGACTGGGATGAACGTGAGAAACCAGTTAACAAAGTGTTTCCTGTGCAGCAGCGGTTTACTCTTCGACTGCATCACGTGACCTGGTGCTTCCACATTCAGGTTCCACTTCCTGAATATTTCACAGCTCCATTCATTCTTCAAACTCAAGTCTGACTCCAGGCGAGAGGAAGGTAACGTGCAGCTGTGCAGGCTTTAACACGTCCTGAGCACAAATCAGAAACCTGCACAACAGGACTGCTCCGATGCAAAATACACAACGTGAAGTCACACAACTCAGGATGGAGGTCTGAAACACACACGCACAACAAAGTCACGACAAAATGAAGTCAATGTTTGAGAAAGTCAAAACAAATGTACTAAATCAGTTTCACTTGAAATTTCATGACGTATTTCAATCCATCTTTTATTTATTTATTTATTTATTATTTATTCTGACAGAATTCTGTAACAAGATAATTTTATATTTACAGTAAAAGTGAAATACTGACAAGTCCCTGTTTCCATTTATAAGTTGTAAGCAGATGTGTAATATTAAACGAGAACATAATAATTGTGGGTCTAATAACAGAAATAATATTTTATATTTGAATTGTTAAATAAACAAAAAGACCGTATTTGTTTATGTTGTTTTATTAAATGTTGGTATTCTGCTTGTTATTTATTCAAAATGGCTTCACAAAGATAATAAATCCTCCCATTGATCAGGATGATTCTGATCATTCTGTGACCTTCACTCCAGCGCCACCATCAGGGCAGGAGGTGCAACTGACTTCAGGTTCTTTCATTGTTCACCCAACTGTTCTATTCTCAGAGTGTGTGTGGGGTGCAGGTATTACCCATGTTGTGGGGACCTATACCTCAGAGTTAAGGTTAAGGTTAAAGTCAGTTTAGGTTCGGGATTAATTAAGGTTTAGATTAGAGCAAGGTCGTTATAAGGTCAAGATTAGGGTCAAGTTAAACTAGGTTAATGTAAAGGACCATCATCAATATGAAGTTTTTATGCTTCGTTATAACCAAGACTAATAAAGTAGATTTCACTCTGTTCAATTACGTCGCTTTGGATTATTTTGAGATTATGTTCAGTTTTTTCTGAAAGACTTTTTGAAATATTTTGATCACCACATAAAATGTCTTTTCTTATTTAGATTTTTTAGTCATTAGGCCAAACAACAGAGTTTAAAGGTGAACGTGAGCGAGGTCGAGTGCAAACTTCATATCAACTCCATTATTAACTGATGTCAATGTAAATTGAATCAAATGAATTAGAAAAGTCCATGATGTGAAACCAGGAAACGCTGAGAAACTGGTCAAAGGTCAAAACCATTCAGCACAACACAAACCACAGCGAGGACTCGACACACAGACACAACATGTGTGGGAACACTGGTCTGTACCTGTCTGTCTATGTGATAATGTCCAAACTGAAAAGGTGGAAAGAAAAGTGGTTAAAGGAGCAGAAACAGAAACAGAACCAAACGGGTTGGTCTGAGTAATGTGGAGAAGCTGAGGACACTGAGAACCCCGAGGGTTCGTCTGTCTGCTGACTTCACTTCTATTCAGCCGCTGTGTTTTCTCATTGAGACATCAGTGTTTCTGGTGTCAGTTTAGGGAAACTACAGATTCTGTTCTGCTGAAGCAAATTATACACTGATCAAAAAAATGAAAGAACCTTAATGTTCCCAGTGTAAAGTTAAACTCCAGAGATCAAAGTGTCCGTTAGAAGAACCAGTGGTTGTGAACCAGTCTCTGCTTTGGTGCAAATCAAAGTAACAACAGGTGAAATGGTGCTCCTGGTGCACTGGACCCTGGGTTCCTCCTGGTGCTCCTGGTGCACTGGACCCTGGGTTCCTCCTGGTGCTCCTGGTGCACTGGACCCTGGGTTCCTCCTTGTGCTCCTGGTGCACTGGACCCTGGGTTCCTCCTGGTGCAGTGGGTTCCTCCTGGTGCTCCTGGTGCACTGGATCCTGGGTTCCTCCTGGTGCTCCTGGTGCACTGGACCCTGGGTTCCTCCTGGTGCTCCTGGTGCACTGGACCCTGGGTTCCTCCTGGTGCAGTGGGTTCCTCCTGGTGCTCCTGGTGCACTGGACCCTGGGTTCCTCCTGGTGCTCCTGGTGCTCCTGGTGCACTGGACCCTGGGTTTCCTGGGTTCCTCCTGGTGCTCCTGGTGCACTGGACCCTGGGTTCCTCCTGGTGCTCCTGGTGCACTGGACCTGGGTTCCTCCTTGTGCTCCTGGTGCACTGGACCCTGGGTTCCTCCTGGTGCACTGGATCCTGGGTTTCTCCTTGTGCTCCTGGTGCACTGGACCCTGGGTTCCTCCTGGTGCAGTCCCCCAGGACTCCATCCTGCGGCTCCTCAGGAGCATCATGTCCAGACGTTATCAGGAGAACATGCAGGCAGGAGGAGGCCACACCCACTGAGTCACATGATGACTTGATGAAATTCACACCAGTTGGATCAGCCTGTGGTTTCAGTTTGTTACTGGGATGTTCAGGGTGGTTTTGAATCCAGTCCTCAGTGGGTTGATGGTTTTAGTTTAATTACGACATTTTGTTCATATTCTCCTGGAATCGTCTGATCTGATGAGTGATGTCAGCGTCCCTCAGTTTTTGAGCAGTGTATTTGAGATCAGCTGACGTATGAGTGACAGCATCACACCAGGTTTAGTACATGACATTAAAACAGTGGTAAACTCTAAATTACGTTATATTATATATATGTAGATAAAACTGTAAATGACTGACAACCCTGCTTCCTGTTGTCTGTGAAATAAAAACAACAAAGCAATTAACTGTATTTTACTGTATGATGTTAATACTATAACACAAAGTAACAGTAGGAGAAATATAAAATGAATCATACATTGGAAACCCTGCTGCCAGTAGATCCTGTAAATATACACGACTATAATACTCGTTCACAGAAGAACGTTTTCATATATTCCTCTGGAAAAGACCGATTACGATTTATTTTAATATGGTCTGAAATATTAGTATCAGAAGTTTTTTAGTTAAAAATATTAGTATTGACATCTTAGATAATATTCACATCTAAGAAACTAGTGCCAATGAAATGTTTGTGTGAAGGAATCAACAGATTATTTCTGCTGCAGTTTCCACCTAAACATCAACTGGTGCCCCGTGGGAGGTTAGACCCGTCACACCCGAGACCGGGCCACAAGTATTTTTGAGTGAATGTGATGTTAATGTTATTTGGTTAAATTAACTGCTTAATGATAATAAAAAAATGAATCACAATCACTAGCTTATCATAAAGTGTTGCTGGGTAATGAACTGTCATGTTTGGCTCTAAAATGATGGAGCCCATCACCAGCTGGTGCTCAAACCACCGAACCCAACATGACACCTTCTCCACCGCAGACACAACAGATTCAGGTGTGTGAACCGGACTGAACCGGATCTTACCGTTGGACCTGCGGACGATGTTCTCCAGGAACGTGTTCTGTGGAGCCACGAGACCCCGACGTCCTCCCGCCATCCTGTCCTCCTGCGGCACGAGACACAGCCGCTTCCCGCCACTCACATCTCTGATGCAGCGCCAGCCTCACGAGCTGCAGCTCTCCCACCTCCTCCCTGCTCTCTCTCTCTCCTCTCTCTCTCTCTCTGTCTCTTCTCTCCTCTCTCCCTCTCTCTCTCTCTCTCTCTCTCTCTCTGTCTCTCTCTCTGTCTCTCTCTCTCCCTCTCCCCCTCCCCTCTCTCTCTATCTCTCTCTCTCTCTCTTCCCCGTCCTCCCTCTCCAAGAGTCTCTTTACCATCCTCTGCAGCCATCTGCCAATGGAAAGGGAGAGAGACAGAGAGAGAGAGAGAAGAGAGAGTGTAGAGAGAGAGAGAGAGAGAGAGAGATTGGAAAAGACTGGGAGGGGGAGAGAGAGGAAGGTAAAGAGCCACTTGCAGTGAGTTGATGCATGATGACATCACAGAGGTTGTTGTAATTAAAGGGTCAGTTCATTAAAAACATGTCGTTGTATTTTACTTGATGAAGAATCTGGAGCCTGAACAAACGGATGTGGGCCACGTCCGGTCGTCTCTTGGTCTAGTGAACCTCCGGCTGTGAACCTGAAGTGGACCAAGTGATAAATGGTCCAAGGCAAACAACAGCCTGAATTCTGGGAGCTCAGGGCTCTAGTGGTGATAAGGTACCATGAGCTCTTTAAGGTTTGATGCTGCCATTTTAATAATGTATGTGAGGAGGAGAGTTTTAAATTCTAAATGTAACAGGAAGCCAGTGGAGTGAAGCTTATTCAGGAGACATGTGTGGGATCTGGGCCAAAACATTTCTGCTCTGAGGGGAGCAGCAGTGTTGCAACAGGGGGCGCTGTGCAGCTCTTTGTACCTGGGCCCCCCCTGAAACCCTCCTCGGTCTGCGTTATCAACCTCCTTCCTCTAACCCACTGAAATCTGACTTCTGTCTGTGATGTGAAAAATCACATTTCACTTCCGGGTCACATGACTCTGCAGAAGACAAGTTTTAATTGGCTCCGGGTGAACGTGGTCATTTCTGAACGTTGGTGTGTAAATATCCATGAACCTTGGTGTTCTTATTGATTTTTACATCTTGGGAACAACGACAAGACGTAGAGGTGAGAGAACTTCTTAGCTGAACGTGGCTCAGCAGGAAAACAAACAGATAACTCCTCTCCGGACGATGGGGAAGGATTTAACAGCTTTTTAAAACAGGTTCACTCACAAATAAAACACTCACACGCACATGAGGGAACAGTCTGTAAAGATGAGGGAACAGTCTGTAAAGATGAGGGAACAGTCTGTAAAGATGATCAATGACTTTATAAAAATGGCTAATGCGGAAGTGCCTAAAACCTGTTTTCTTTGGAATGACCAGCAGGGGGCAAGAAGTCCGGTTCTTAAAAAGTCTCTGAGACTTTTCCAACTCCAGCGCTTTTCTAAAGAACTCTGTCCAAGCAGTTTCATAAAGGTTTATTACAAACGGAAGGATAACATGTTTGATAACATGTTTGATAACATGTTTGATAACATGTTTGCTGAAGGTTTCGGGCCATGAACTCATTTTGGTGCAGATCTGTTGTGAAATAGGATGTTTTTAGTGTTTATTTTTACATTTTCACTGATTTCCCAGAGAATAATTCCTGAATCTTAATGAATAAAAATCTTGATCTAGAGAATTTAAATGTGGTTTCATAAGGCGCCTGTTGGAGGTGAGAGCTCGACTGAGGGACGCTCTTGTTTAATGTACGTTTTTCATATTTGAATAGTTCCTATAACAGCCACGAACATTTGGTGGCAACGTTTCAGATGGATTGGTAAACAGCGACTAATACTAACGTATTAGTAGCAATAGTGAAAACTTACATATGGCACCTTTAATTATTGAAAAGTTTCAGAACTAGAGTCATATTTCAAAAAATAATTTTACCAGTGACTAACAGAGTATTAATTCCTACATGAGTAACTTAAAGTTAAATTGTTGTGGAGGAGACAGTTGGGTAGGCTGGCAGCGGGAGGACGCCCTCTGCAGGTGAGCAGTGAGCTCTGCAGTCACGAGTCAGACTGTTGAGCGGTGTCTCCCTCTGCTGGTGATAAACACTCAGTGCAACAACACTGATAAAAACAAGGCGCATGAACCGACTCACATATTCCTAAATGATACTTTAAATCAGCTGCAGTTCATATGATGTAATAACGTGATGATATTTAACAACACGTGGAGTTGTGATGACCACAGTTTGAAGTGATATGTGTGATTTCAGGTTCTTTTAGACTCGGTTTGGTTTTTAATTGTTTGAAGGTTTTATGAAGTTAGATCTCAGTTTTATTTTCTTTATTATTCTTTGTATTAATCAGTTCGTGTGGGCGGAAGGTTACACAGGCCACAGGCTCCGCAGCAGCAGGCGCCGCACTGCCGCTCAACGGTGCGTAAAAGACCTTCCGCCGCGGAGGTTAGACCCGGCGCAGCGACGCCTCTCGCGTCCTCCGGGACAAACTTCGTCAGATTAGATTTCGGTGAAATTCCGACGCGTCTCCGCTGCCGATGTTTGTTTTGTTCCATAAACCGAAGCGACGCTTAAAACGCGGCGGGCAGCGGCGACCGCGGCCGCAGCGCCACGGCCGGAGCTGCGGCGGCGGAGGGAACAGCAGCAGAAAAGAAAAAGCTCCAGCGGCTCCTGGTGACATTTTCTATCCGGACACCGCGACCGAAACTCGGTGCATCTGAGCGCCGAGATGCCGGGGATGATGGACAAAGGCTCCGAGTATTTGGGGAAAGGTCGATCCAACGGAACCAAGAGTCCGTCCAACGCGTCCAACGGACATTTCTCTGAGGAGAGCGGCAGCGACGACGAGCACGGTGAGGGAGCCTCGAACACGCGCCTGTGGCTCCACCGCTGCGCTCCAGCATTAACATGTATGATCATCATGCATATGTTGTATAACAATGACAACATCTGTGTGTGCGTGTGTTTCCAGATGTGGGGATGCGGGTCGGAGCGGACTATCAGGCCAACATCCCCGAGTTCGAGCCCGGTGAGTGTGTGCGGTGGGACGGACCGGGGTAGCCTCGGTCACACGGAGGGAGGTTTGAAACTCATCAACACTGAGGAGGACACTTTAATATATTTATTAAATGTAATATTTAATAAAGTCAGAAGCGTCAGCCTCCACTGGGACATGACGTGAAGATTCCTGTTAGTTTCTAATGATCCCTCCACATTAATCATGGTTAATATACAATAATAAACATAGTGACTCTGCTACAGGTTCAAGATTTTAATTCATTCTGTATTTTTCTGTCAATAGAACTTTTCTCAGACTAATAAATATTGTCATAATTGTTTAATCTGTCTATGATACCAGCAAAATTACCCACAATCCCCGAGGACATGTTCTCATCGTATTTATAAGAAAGTAATAAATAGAGAAAAGTCGAATTAGATATTGTTTAGCAAGATATCAATACATTTTTAGGATTACAATTTTTATAAAGATATAAACAATAATCTTTTAAAAACAATAACTTGTGAGCAGCGTTTGCAGTTAATGTGGACAAACGATTGATCTGACATTGACTCTGTTGTTCTATAGGTAAAAGTATCAATAACAGAAAGAATAAAACTAACAACAATATAGTTAAACACAGGTGCAATATATTCTTTCAAATAAATCTTCATAGAAACACTTAACGTTTCCTAATGTCTGCATATAACTGCATAAAAATACGTTATAATTCTAAATTATTAGGGTATAGTACGAAACTTAAATTAAAGTGTTTAGAAAACTGAAAAAAAAATGACCATGAAGAAATATTTTATGGAAATCAACAAAAAGAGATGAATAAAGACAATATTCTTTATTGGTATTTCATAAAAAGTTTGTGCAGCAGAGGTGGAGAATCCTGACGTTTAGTTCCCCGACCCTGGTTCCTACGTTTCCCATGATGCAACTCAGCTCCGTCTCAGCAGCCTTAATATGAATGTGTGACAGCCTGTAAATGTTAAACCGTGCAGCTGAAGGAGTTCTTTAACCGTGAGGATCTTTGTTCAGGTTCCACTAAGTACACAGACAAGGACAGTGGGGGGATGTTGGTCTGGTCTCCGTATCACTCCATCGTCGACTCCAAGCGTAAGTGAACCTGTGGTTTCTCCTGTAGAAGCTTCTCTGGCTCTCCGCTGAACTGACGCTGTGTTTCCTCCACAGTGGACGAATACATCGCGATAGCCAAAGAGAGGCATGGATACAACGTGGAGCAGGTGGGTGCCGTCGACCGGCCGGAGCATCACCGCATGTCGTTCACTTCCTGTCTCTCCTTCATCGCAATCGTATAAAAGATTAAAAAGCCCCAAAAATAAGGATTTGTTCTTAGTTTCTGCTTCAACAGAGAAAATTGACTTTACTTATTATTTATAATGAGTTCAGTACTAATCAAATTGTTCACATTAGGTATCAGACAGAACAGAATCTGATCCATTACTGAGCAACAGCGCCCCCTGCAGCCACACGTGGTGATTAACTCTGTTGGAGTGATGAAGTGGTTTTCATGTGTATCAATGTGTTGACTCGGACTGCGTCGTCCCACTGAACTGGAACAGCTGAACACTGGTTATTACCCATGATCCTCTGCTTCCTGAACCAGAAGAGCTGCCGCGACTGTCAGAACAAAAACAACCAAAGTGAACAGGAACCTTCTAGTTACTTTGAGAAAGTTCCAGGGACTTTTGGTCAAAACACAGATAAAGTTGAGATTGACAGAAAGTGTGTGTTTCTGTGTGTGTGTGTGTGTGTGTGTGTGTGTGTGTGTGTCCAGGCTCTTGGCATGCTCTTCTGGCACAAACACAACATAGAGAAGTCTCTGGCCGACCTCCCGAACTTCACGCCGTTTCCTGACGAGTGGACGGTGGAGGACAAGGTTCTGTTCGAACAGGCGTTCAGCTTCCACGGGAAAAGCTTCCACCGCATCCAGCAGATGGTAAACAGCTGACACAACGACAACAATATCCTGAAGACTCAGCGTGCCTCAAACCTGGTTTGAATTCTTTCAGCTACCGGACAAATCCATCTCCAGTCTGGTGAAGTATTACTACTCGTGGAAGAAGACTCGCTCCAGAACGAGTCTGATGGACCGACAGGCTCGTAAACTGGCCAACAGGAGCAACCAGGACGTCAGGTAGAAGCTCTGACACAAACCGCTCCACACATTTAAAGGAATCTGTTTCTCAGCTTGGTGGTGGTGTTCTGGTTTTTGTGTGAAAACGTTTAATGGTTAAACTTTGGTTTGTTGTCGCCGCGGCAGTGACGAGGAGATGGAGGAAGCGAATCCCATCGAGGCCCACGACAGTGACTACGACCCCAACAAGGAAGCAAAGAAAGAGGTATGCAGACACGCCCAAGCTGCTGTCGCCATGGCGATACCACACACACACACACACACACACACACACACACACACACACACACACACACACACACACTAGAGGTATATCTGTCAGTTCTAAGATGGGTCTTGTACTTTATGAAAGATTAGAATCAATCATTTCTGTAATAAGGCTCAAAGCAGAGCTGCATCTTAAATCGTTTCATTTAGATTTTACTACAGATTAGTAGATATTTTTCCATTTAAATACTTAATCTACAAAATATGAAACTGAAACATCACAAACTCAAAGTGACTCCACTCAGCTGGTTTACTTTAAGTTTAAGTTTATAAGAAGAACAAACAACACGATGAGAAGCTGGATCCTATTTGTTCTATGGTCTCATTCTTACTTTTATCATGAAGTCAGTTTTCGGCTCATAACACATCACATGTTCTCGCTCCCTCAGAACCAGGTGGAGCCGGTGGTGCCGGGCTCTAAGGTGGCGCTGGGTCGACGGGAGCACCAGACCCTGCAGCACCGACACCACCAGCGCTCCCGCTGCCGACCCCCCAAAGGCATGTACCTGACGCAGGAAGACGTGGTGGCCGTGTCCTGCAGCGCCTCCGCCGCCAACACCCTCCTCCGTCAGCTGGACATGGAGCTGGTGTCCCTCAAGAGACAGGTTGGAGGCCACACAGAAAATGTCCTTGTCCTCCAGAGTCTGAGTCGTCCAGTCTCATGCTCGTCTGATCTGCCAGGGCTCCACTGCCACCTGGTGGTGACACCGCCTAATAATAATAACAATTATAAAATAATGCATCTTATAGCTCTGAAAACAATCCTCAAAGACACCTAAGAGGATTACAAAAAACTATAAATATAATATTCAGTCATCATCACTCAGCTAAATCAGCTCTGAGAGGGAGGCAGCGTTCGGACCTACAGGAGGTCACCTGACTTGTTGTGTCTCGTCAGGTGCAGAACGCGAAGCAGATGAACAGCGGACTCAAACACACGCTGGAGTCTGGGATCGAAGACTTCCGGCTCCCTGAGGTACAGACCCACTGACTTCATTGTAAATCATTTATCCTTAAGTACGTGAACATTTTTAAAACCCACCAAGCTGCCAGATCCTCCTCTTCTTCCTCATCCAGCTCCGAAGGGAGAAGCACACATCACGTCCAAATGGGTTCAATCTGTTGTAGAAACGTTTTTCACACAGTGTCATGTTTCACGGTTACGCTGATGTTGAACTTTGCAGTGTAACCAGAAGGTGAACGCTCGCTGGACCACGGACGAGCAGCTCCTGGCAGTTCAAGGTGAGATTCTTCTCTGTTATCAACAGAGTCGACCTGACATTATCTCACTGTTTGGACTCATTCTCACGGCTCTCATCACGTCACTGACAGAGAGAAGGTCCACACTGACAAACGTGAAAACACACGTCACATGACCACGAACGTCCACCGGTCATGTGGTGTAAACAGGAAGTAGATTGTCTCCTCTGCAGCTGGTTGCTTAGTAACAGAAACTCCTCTGAAGGAGGAGCAGTGAAGGTGAAGAGTCAGAGCAGGGACGACGAGGTGGAACTGTAACTGACAGGAAGGTAACTGACAGCTGTAACTGACAGGAAGTGTTACTGACAGGAAGTGTTAGCGGCGTGACACTTTGTTCTCAGGTGGAAGATTACAGTCATGATTCGGACGTTCTCTCGTTCAGCTCCTCTTGATAACTCGATAAGTTCAGTGCACGTGTGAACCACATACAGTAAATCACAGACATCAGTGTAACCCGTCTGTGACGTTCTCCAGGTGTCAGGAAATACGGAAAAGACTTTCAGGCCATCGCAGACGTCATAGGCAACAAGACGGTCGGCCAGGTGAAGAACTTCTTTGTGAACTACCGACGGCGGTTCAACCTGGAGGAGGTGCTGCAGGAGTGGGAGGCGGAGCAGGGAACACGAGCTCCCAACGGAGACAGCGCCACCTCAGGAGAGGAGGGAAAGAACAGCTCTACCACTCCATCAGGGAAGAGCACTGACGAAGAAGACGAAGAGGTGAGAAATTAAACTTAGCCTGCCTCCTAACTAACAGACAGACAGACACAAAGGGAAACATATCATCCTCAGCGCAGGTGAAAGACAAACACTTCACAGCCAACACTGTGTTTCCCATGATCCTTTGCAACACACCTGAAATTCATTCAGACTCAATAAACTCTGGCCTCTCCTCTCCGCAGGGTCAGGTGACCTCCTCCGGTGCGTCTCCTGCTGCCTCCTCGTCTTCCTCGGCTCAGACTCTGGTGACGTCCAGCAGCGCCTCCTCTTCTCTCCACCAGCCCCCTCCCCTCCTGCGGCCCTCCCTGCCAGCCACGCCCTCCCTGCACCGCCAGCCTCCGCCCCTCCAACAGCAGGCTCGCTTCCTGCAGCCCCGCCCCACGCTGCAGCAGCCCCCGCCTCTCATCCGCCCCTCCAACCCCCTGCCCCCGCCTCAACCCCCGCCCTCCTGCTCCCATGACCCTCAGCGGGAACCCTGGGGCCTCAGGCCCGAGCTCCGCCCAGCAGCCCTCGGGCCTGGCCATCCACCAATCTGAGACGGCCTCGTCTTCGTCCCTCCACTAACGAAAATAAAGAAAATGGTCAGTTTCCATGGAAGCTGCTGCATTCAGGTCCTGTGGGAAAATCGGATTATTGAGGTTCAAAAGAGCGACAGTTTCACTTCTGACCAACTTCTCCAGTGTTAAACCACAAGAACATAAAAGTGACACATTTACACGAGATCCAAAAGCAGATCAGTGCGTTAGGGTTTGATGTTTGTGTTTCCCACAGGACGTACATGCCTGATGGACCCTGGTTCTAAAATCTCTGTGTTGTTTGGGAGGTTTGACTGAAATTTAGTCTTAAAACAGAAATGAAACCTCAACAAACGCGTGTTGTGTCCCACAGGGTTCCATTCTGGGTCCCCCTCCTACTCTCTGTGTGCGTGTCGCCTTAAACACCAACAAGAAGGACACAACAGTACCTGGAAAACACGTTCACTGTAATATCATGAACGACCCTTTAAACACAATAAGACTAAAGGCCTTTGCACATCGACGCGACACAAATTAAAAGCACGAAATAAAGAATAATTTGAAGGTGAAGTTCGACTTTTCATATTTATAAAAAACACTAAATCCTGCCTCGTAAAGATGAATTTGTTTCTCAGACTGGGTGGAGGAGGAAGTTGCATGCATTCTGATTTGTTAGATGTGTCCAAGTCGATACTGGAACATTTTAAAATGTACCTTAGTCCAAAAAACCAAAAGCCTCGGTTTCTCTGAAGTTCCGCGACATTGACTCGATACAGATTTGGAATCTATTATTAGCATGAAATAAATCTCACAAAGAAAACGTGTCCAGTGTGCAAAGGCCTGAAGAGTCCACACACATGCTAGCAGCCTTGTGAAGATGTAGTTAAATGCTAATATCAGCATGCTGACGTTCAGCAGGTTTAATGTTTACCGTCTTCACAGTCTTCGTCAAACACGCTAACATTTGGTAACTAGCACAAAAAAGTGCTAGAACTTGAATCAGTGTGATTTCTAAAAGTATCTAACTCAAGTTTCATCCGTTAAGTTTAACGTTGTAATGCTCGTTTCAGGCTTCACATCGTGAGGAAGAATTCTTTAAAGTTTAACGATCTCATGAGCTGTCATTTAGCGCCACCCTCAGGACAAACTTTACATTTATATCTTCACTCGTGGGAAGATTTTAAGAAAAAGATAAATTGTTCACATCGTGGCTGTCATGAAAACCGCTGCGGCCTCTAGGGGGCGCTAGTTAGACTGTAAACTGTTCTAAAGGATCAGACTGGTGACGTCATTTTCCTTCTTGTCAGTTAAATTCACGTGCAGACCCAAACCATCATGTGGCCGTCAGTCGCTCCACCTTCTACCTCCTCTGTCTGTGACTCCTCCGCTCTCAGCAGTAACTGTTGATAAAGACGTCTCCACATCCGGACACCAAAAACATGAAGCCCAAATATCTTGGATACGAACGCTGCCATCTTGTGGCGATGACGTCATTTACAGTCAGAGTCTGAGCAGCAGTGATGGTGGAGCGGAGCCGTGGTATCAAGGTCCCGCCCATACATACTCTCGACCAATCAGGAGTGAGTCTCAGCTGTCAATCATGACGTCTCAGCCTGTTTTCATGTCATCAGACTGATTCAAACCAAACTGATCAGAGACACTTGAACAAACATCGGTGAGAGAAGAACGACCTGAAGCGACAGAAACCGTCTTTGACAAACATTTATTTAACGTCTACTTTGGTTTCAGTTTGGTCCGTGTCCCATCTGCTAACATGGAGGAGGAGGGTTTTTGACCTGTACTGCAGCCAGCCACCAGGGGTTCACGCTTCGGCTTCACTTTCTGGAGCTGTCATGTCGTCCATCTTTGTTTCCAGTCGTTTCTACCTGAAGATATAAATCTGTAGCTTTTATCAAACAGGAAACGTTGCATCTGTTGGGGACTATTTCCTGCGGTGGATTAATCTACATGTGGTTCAGGGATTTCTTGAGAAGAAGAAAACTAGAAAATCACCAGACGTGTACAGATGTTAACAGTTCGAGATGAAAGTGATGGCGTCAGTTTGAATGATTATCCATCATCAGTCCATCAATGACCTGTCGATCTTTTTAAAAAGACTTCACACGGACGTCCTCCAGGATCGTCCTCCAGGATTAAACATGTCCTCCAGTTTTGACTCGATGTTCTGTTGTTGGGTTTAATGTTCTCACGGTTCGATGTTTTCATGTGAAAACTAAAAACTCGACTCGTCACTCTCTCTGTTATTTATTCTTCTTCTTCCTGGTGCTCCCAGTCCGGACGACGTCATCGTGAAAGTGCTCTTAATGCTTTTAGGACGAACGTGTATCACGACGTTAACGGAAGTGGAATCGTTCGAGTCCTTTGAGTTTCAGTGGAATCTGTAAAACATCGATGTTAACGTGAAGCTGCTGAAGTCTCATTAAAAACTGCATTTATATCATCAGAGGTTTTCACTCATCAGCTTCATTAACACATTTTATTACAGGAAGAGGAATCACAGGGAATTCATATTTTGTTACAAGTAAAAATACACACACACTTATATACACACACACCTCACACACACACACACACACACTCACACTCACACACACACACACACACACACACACACACACACACACACACATACTCACACGTCACACACACACACTCACACTCACTCACACACACACACACACACTCACACACACACACTCACACACACACACACTCACACACACACACACTCACACACACACACTCACTCTCACACACACACACACACACACACACACTCACACTCACACACACACACACACACACTCACACTCTCTCACACACACACACACACACACACACCCACACACACTCACACACACACACACACTCTTCACACACCCTCAGACACCCTCCCTCACACACACACACACATACACACACACACACACACTCTCTCTCACTCACACACTCACACACACACACACACACCTCTCTCTCACTCCACACACACACACACACTCTCTCACTCACACTCACACACACACCCTCCCTCACACACACACACACACACACTCACACACACACACACACACTCACACTCTCTCACACACACACACACACACACACACACACACACACACACACACACACACACACTCACACACACACTCTCTCACACACCCTCAGACACCCTCCCCTCACACACACACACATACACACACACACACACACTCTCTCACCCTCTCTCTCTCACTCACACACTCACACACACACCCTCCCCTCACACACACACACACACACACACACACACACACACACACACACACACTCACACTCACACACACCCACCTCCACACACCCTCACCCCCTCACCCCTCACTCACTCCTCCCCCTCACCCCTCACACACACAGTGTGGATATTAAAAGGCCCACCCTGTTTGTTCTGTAACCGGACCCCTGCAGGATGAGCTGCTCTGAACCAACACGACTATTCTTGGATCTTTTGTTGTGCTGCCGGCTGCTTGACGACATGTGGAAGGTCAAACGTGAGTCTCCCATCGTTTTTCACTCAGGAAACTAACTCTCACTTTTGAATGTTTGAAGTGTGAAGTGATGGAGTTTACAGAATCCTCCGTGTGGTGCTGACATCGTCATCCAGCTCTGCTCAGATTTCATGTGGAGTTTGAATCAGAATCTTCAGTGATGATTAACAAGTGAAAGATTAGAAGACGTGAAGGTGGAATAGTTCATTTGAAGGGAAGTTAATTCAGAAGGAAACTTCTCCTTTTGCCTGATACTTAACTATAAGTGTTGTTTTAATCTTTACACTGATCACAACTTTCCAGGCACAATGTATTCCTAAACAGCTTTTAATCTCTTTTTTAGGATTGACTCAATGATTCATTAAAAAACAATAGATGTCAAAATTCACATAAAATTTGATTTATATATAAATAATACCCCAAAATATAAATAAATATGGACGACACGTCTCCAGAAATGAAGCCAAAATATCTCAGATACGAACGCTGCCATCTTGTAGTGATGACGTCGTTATATATATATATATATATAACATATATTGATTAATAATGTTAAAACTAGAGTCTGATCATTGTTGGGGCCTGATGCTGACACTGATTTGAGGGAGTCAAAATTACACATTTAAGAAAGATATTATCATAGTTTAACCATAAACTTTATTCTAAATAACAAAGAATAAAAAGAAAACAAAAATACAACCAAATATATAGAACTAGAATAATTACATAAACATGAATGTGTGGTTCTTTCTGCATTGTTTGTTCTGTAAAATAAAAACATGAAAGACTCATATCTGTGTTATATGATCTGCCAATGATGAATTATGATCTATGGACACTTTGTCTCTGTTGCAGCTCCACTTGTGTTTCCTATGGAGACGAGGTACCGGACGGTCTTAGAGGTAATGACCCAGAGTGTTCGTGTGAAGCTACTGAACCTGACCTGTTAAACTGAGCAGGACTGAGTCCGACTGAGCGTCCTGATCCTCGGACACGTCAGCTACACTGACTGAGGGAAAAGGTTTTAATTCAATCATTCTGTAATTGTTCCAAACCTGCCACCTCAACTTTATGCTTTTTCTCTTTATCAAATAACCAGAGATCATTTGACCACTTTCAGAATGTTCGCATATAAACATGATGAACACCACAACTATATATAGATTCCATAGCCAACTGTCTTTATATATGATATATACATGTTTATATTTCTTCCTTCCTTCCTCATACTATAATATTCCCTGTTAAATAGTAAATTCTAGTTGAGGCAGATTTTTTGAGTTTTTAATTTAAAAAGATCTTTATGTCTCGAGAGTCGTAGAAAGTATTTTCTTCATCACAACAGGTGTAGTTATCATTTATCCCCTGAACTGGGACACAAATACTTTAAAGTCTCACCGACGAAATTCATCTTCATCAAAATAAAACAGCTGAAATTGATGAAGGTCAAACCTTGCTGACCTCATTTGGACTAACAGCTGTTCCCTGTGCGGTCAGAGTTTGGTTCCCCCCAACCCCATGTCCCAGTTCCGCCTGAAGAGAGGTTCCCCCGAGGACGAGTTTCCTGACCTGAGCAGGAACTGGACCTGGATGGGACGGATCCTCACACGGGACATGTACAGCCGACAGTTCAACCGCTGCACCCACAGCGGAGTCGTCTTTGATGATGTCATCCGCCCGGGCCTGGAGGAACCAGGTGATGTCACTGTGATGTCATCGTACAGATCTGCTGGAACAAGTCTCTCTCATGAATCAGTTTAATATCAGTTTATATCTATGTATAAATATAGTTTTTGATAGTTTTCCTTCAAGATATTTCGTGCAGGTTTTAGACTTGAGTATTTGTATTTGATTAAATGAGGTGAAACAGATATGTCCCTCCACTGTGGGAGGATTAGTGAGGATACTTGCTGTTGGTCAATGTGTCCACTCCATCTGAAACGTTGTGTATGAAGGCGATGGTTCAGGTCCTGTGTCTGTGGGATGTGTTGCTGGTGACGCTGAGTCCTACATCTTGTTCTGTGACTTCTTCGACCGAGTCATCGAAGCACATCACCAACACAAGATCACCAGCCAGACGCCGGAGAGTGACTTCAACTACAACAACCTGAAGGTAGCCGCTTCACACCCCCGCCGACCACATGATGAGAAGTGTCTCATATAAGGGAAGAGAAGTCCTGGGAGGTCGTCTCTGGGATGATAAAACACAGAGAACTTTCACTGGAGTTTCGCAGCAGACGGTTTGTGAAACGACGTTCACTCTGAGCTGAGTTTAAGGTTCAGTGATTAAGACCTAAGAGCATCAACTTTGTGCTTTATCGTAGGAAAGTTGTGCTTGAAAGGTGTTTTACAACCAACCGGAGTTTCCGCAGGTTTCTACGTGGTCAGTTTTAGAACCAGTTACACGTGTATAATGTGAGAAGACTCTGTGTGTGCAGGGGGGCGATGACTTGGACGGCTCGTACGCTGTTGGCTGCGAGGTGAGCGTCGTTCGAGGTGTCGACGACTTCTGTTTCCCGACACACTGCAGCCGAGGAGAGCGCAGACAGCTCCTCACCCTGGCCAGAAGAGGTACTGCATGTCTGAGGGTTTACTTCTCATTAATCTTGTTTCATCTCTAAAGGTTCAGACAGACGCTGAGTCATGATCAACATCATGAGCACACTGGAAACTGAGAAGCTCTGAACGATCCGAAGATAAAAAAACAGACGAAAGCCAGATGTTCGTGTGTTTTAGACCAGTGGAAAAGGGTCTTTAAAGGTTCCCTGTGAAGGATTTGGTGACATCGTGTGTTCCTACCTACCCCCCCGACCATGTTTTCCTCTCATTCTCAGCACTGCAGCGGCTGGAGGAGGAGCTGCCTGGTCGATTCCTCCTACTGGAGGAGCTGGACCAGGACCAACAGAGGGAGCTGAACCTGAGTCCACCGTCGTCCGCCCAGCAGCGGATCGGCGTGGCCCGCGACTGGCCTGATGCCAGGGCTGTGTGGTCAGTCTGTGACCGTCTGGTTTGTTGGTCTGGATAGAGAAAGCAGGTCAATCGTTAATTGTAAGGTTGGGGGTTTGATTTCCCATTTGCCCACATGTGTAACTGTTCTTAAGAAACGACACAGAATTTCTTAGCCCTGTTTATCCCATCAAGACGCTTCCCAGTTAAATCTCAGCTTGACCGGGGAGTTGCTTTAATTTTAGACTCTAATTTGATGTCCAGGGAAAACCCGGCCTCTCGTCCAATCTCAGCTGGGATTGGCTCCAGCTGCCACACCCAACCCTGAAAGGATAAGCAAAGTAGATAATGGATGGTTGGATGAAACCGCCTCCCACATTAAAGTAACGCAGTTTGCCCAATGTCACATTTCTGCAGGCTCAGTGACGATGGCAGCCTAGTGGTCTGGGTCAACATGGAAGACCACCTTAGACTGGTGTCCACACAAGACGACGGCAACATCGTGGAGGCTTTTAAATGCAACTGCACCAACCTGCAGAAGGTCAGACATGTGTCCGACTGTCCGGAAGGTCCAGCTTCTCCAAAGAGACCAAAGTTTTCAATCAAAATGGAAATTTGCTTTTAATTAATTTTGGCTACAAATATCTAGAGGTTTATTCCATCTGTGTATATTTTATTGACACCTACTGATTTATAACCTGTGACCTTGTTTATCTTGTCTGGTGAGACAATCATGTGGCGGCAGTGTGACGCACAAGATCCTGTAGATACACGTGCCTGTTGAGTGTATATCACTTCTTCATAGGTTACAAGGTTCCTTCAAGTGGAAAAGGTCACTGAGCTCTTGAAAACGTTCTGGCAGTGTAACCAGGTATTGTGGCATTCGAATCCTTTCCTGTGTTTCCAGCTCGGGGCGTACTACAGAGAGTTCAAACACCCGTTCATCTGGAAGCAGCAGCTGGGATGGGTGATGAGCTCTCCAGCTGACGTGGGGACAGGCCTGAGGGTCAGCGTCCACCTCAAACTGCAGCACCTTCCCCGACACAAACGCCTCCAGGACATCCTGAAGAGACTCAGGATCCGTTTGAACAAAACAGGTACAGAGGGAGGACGTCCCATAAGTTCTCCATGTTCAGGTCCGGGTCCCACGTCAAAGCGATTCTTGGGATCAACTGTTGATATTTGAACTCAAAACCAAACTGCAAAGGTGCACACCACTGAGCTCAAAAAGTTAGCCACCACAAATATTAGCATAAATTGTAGAAAAACACACATCTGTATTTACACAAACTTTACGCTGAAGCACCAGCAATGGCTCCTGTTAGTGTTACGCATGTACTGCTGCAGATGCTGCGTCTGGATCGCTTCAAGGAGGAGGATCTGCGTACAGCGTGAACAGCTTAGACCGTTCCCATGGAAATGACAGTTTCCCGCTGTCCTGTGCACAAGCAAGAACCCTCTTGTTGCTGATTGGCTGTCACAGCGTAGTGTCGTTTGACTCGTCCAGTTCTTCTCTGATACCAAGCAGAGCTGTGCGTTTAATAATCGCATCTCAATTGAATTGCGTCAAACTGGCATCTGTATTGTTTGTGTATCAGATGTTTGTGGCATGTGGGGTCAGCAGCTGAGAGTATTTATCCATCTTTACACACCGGCACTACTTTCTGAGGGGACACCTGAAGTGTGCTGGTTTCTCTTTCCATGCAGTTGCTCCTCACTTTATTCAAACTGACCTTCTGTTTCTCCCAGAATCCTCTGTGCTGTATCTTGCGAGCAACACGGTGACCTTTGGCCTGAGCGAGGTGGAAGTGACCCAGCTGGTGGTCGACGGGGTCAAACTGCTCATCGCCATGGAGAAGAGGCTGGAGGTCGACAGAGACATCGACGAGCTCGTTCCAACTCAGAAGTAAACCTGGAAGGTGATTGGCTGGATCGAGGAGAATAAATAATCCCACTGATAAGATTGAGTCATCACATAAAATGAGTAATAATAAATAACACACACTGAGACCTGCTCTAAAAAAATGTAAATCTAATTTATGTTATTGAGATTGAGTTTATTATCATGTCATTAAATTATCATATTATCAAATTGTTTAGAAATCTCTGCTGCTAAAATCATTTAAAAAATAAAGCAAACAAAAGTGCTCAATCTTTAAATATGTAAAGCGTCCTTGAGTCCCTTGAACAGCCCTATATATTATTATTTTTAGTGTATGGTTATGAGTTTTTTGTGTTTTGTCTTTTTTTTAAAACTTTTTTATATTTTCTGTATTTTATCTGTATTAATCACACTCACGATATTGTTTGAACCATATCACACAGCCCTGCCACTAAATAAATACACCTACACATATGCACACACATAGCGGTACGTTGTTAAAGTAATCAAACTTCTGGTACTCTTTACCATTATCAAACCATAACGCTGTCAGAGAGCAAAGGCTGTGACACTGAATATTCTTATTGGATCAATAGTAAAATATCACTTGGTGCAACTATTTCATACTTTGGAACAGTCCTTCACTTTGCCTCGACCGGTTGGGGGGGGCAGAGAAAATGGGGAAGAGAGGAGGTGGGTGGCAAAGAGGGAGTAGAAAAGAGAGAGAGATGGGGGGGGATCAGGAGCAGCACACACTCTGTACGACTGATTGTTGTAATGAACATAATTACAAGTCGCATGTTAGAAACTGTGATTTAACGATCTGGGGGAGCTGGCGAGCCTCATCTCATCCGGCAGGGAGTTCCAGAGCCTCGGAGCCCGGTCACCTTGAGCAGCCAACAGGAACCGGCTGGCCCAGCTCAGGGTACGACCAGTCAAGAGCTGCCAACTGTGGGGGCCAGCCCACGTTGAGCTTTAAAAGTTACTAAAAGAATCTTAAAATCAATCCTGAATTTAACTGGTAACCAGTGAAGGGAGGCCAGTGATATGAGCCCCACGGTTTGTTTTTGTTAAAATACGAGCAGCAGTGTTTTGAACAAGCTGCAAACGAGTTCGTACGGTTCGGCTGAGGCATGTTTACAGGGCGTCGCAAGAATCCGTTCGTTGGGTTAGGGTTGTTCGTTTTTTCCGAGTCCGGGAGAGACAGAACCGATTTGACTTTAGAAATGTGTTTTAAAGTTCGTCCTCTTCTTTTCCTCTGAGGGCAGCTCAGTTCTTTCCGGTTTATTGGTTTCCGGTATAAAGGACCCCTTTGATAATAACCCCTCTATGATAATAAAGAAATTCTAAACAATCAATCACATCTCAGTAAATCAAAGGAGTTTAAAGTATGATACAAGCCAATTATATGCAGCTGAATCTTAACAAATATCTAGGAGTGGATGGCAGTGGTGCACCTTGACATTGGTGGCCACCCGCCAGTAAACCAAACCGGGGTTAACGAGGGATGACCTGCTCTGCCCCCCATCGACCTGGTATTGCAGTACCTCCAGGAGCAGTGCACGAACACAGCAGATGGTGGTACTGTGTACGTTGTTGGTTGCCACCCGTCAATAAACCGAACAAAGAAGAAGAAGGAAGAAGACACGCTCTGCCCTTAACCCCTGACTAGAGTAAGGAAAAACTACAAAATACTGATCTTTTAATGGGGGGGATGGGGCGCATAGAAACCTCAGAAAGTCAGAGAATATCTCGGACATACATGGTCGAATCTACTCCAAACTTCACATGTATGACAAGAGTCCCGGCCTGACGACATCCACACAGAAATACTGGCTTACAATCACAGTGCCCCCTGGTGGCAACAGGAGATGTCTTGTTTTTTTACACGTCTTACACTTTGATGTACTTGTCGTCGTCCATTGACCACAACCATGTCAAACTTTGTGAGAAGGGCCTCAAGACACTGGTGATGAAGTCTTATCAAAACTGTGAGATTTTGAACAATCAGCACCAATTTCTCACACATGATCAGTCAAAGCCTGAACATAATCCATATGTAAATTGTTAGAACTCCACTGTGCATTATCCAAATTGCTCACGCTTCATCAGACCCCCGACCTGAACAGATCTAGCAGTCTGTATTTAGTCGCAGTCAAAACACCACCTACTGGTAACAGGAACTAGGCCTCGTATGACAACTTTCATTTAATTTACATGAGATTTTGTGGTCTACACTTTATGTAGTGGACTGTAATGCATGATTAGTGGGCGTGGTCTAGCACCGCATGACCAAGTCAGGAAGTGATATGTTTATCCTTCGTGAGGTGCCCAAAACGATAGGAAACTAAAGCATGTTTATCTTAGTTAAGCAGATTATTAATCGTTGAATTGTTTTGTCTGTATAGTGGCAGGAAAGTGCTCCACAGACGAAAGTCTCGTGTGACAGAGGCATCACATTTTCATATTTGTGATGCACCAAACAGTGAATGTATCATTGATTCAACCTTTATTTACATTGCAACTTTCAAGTCGAACATTTGACATTTTTCGACAGTCAAAATAGTCGCTGATTCATTATCTGACCATTGATTTATCATTTCTGCTCCAAAAAATGTTACATCCTGCGGTTTGAAATAAAAGTCAGTTGTTTTAGAAGAAACTGTCGTGTATGTTTGTGAGGTGTAAACATATTCAGTAGGAACCAATGAGCTTGGAGCTGAACTCGCATGTTGTATGTTCAACTCTGCACGTGAGATTTGTTGATAGAAGAAAAACAGACTGATACTTCAAGTTTGAACGGAGGACATGTGAGTTTATGTAAACAGAATTTACTAAGTTGGACTTGAAGTGCATTCTGGTTTGAGCTACGTTTAACAGCAATATAAACACAAACACCTATATATAAAAAATTTAATTTATCTCGTGGCTCAAAAAATGTTCAGATTCATGTTTTCAGTGGTGGAAACAAATGACAAATTCAGACAGTGAAGACTAAATAAAACTGTACACAGACTAATCAGCAGAGTTTCCACCTGGACAGGTAACATTTTATACAGCAATAATAAAAAAACGTTGTCATCTCATGTTGAACCACCAGGAGGTCTCTGCATCAGCATCATTACCAACAATCTATTTTTTGCAAAGGTATTAACAGGACAACACATTTCCTCTGTTATACAACCAACAGCGATGATGTTTAGAGTCACAAACTGATTGTTCATCACATTTCATGGCTCATTACTCTGCTTCAAACTTACAGCATCAGAACTGAAGCTGAGAATGATCGTGTGACGTGTGGACAGACAACAGGTCACACGGTGGACATGTTCACCAAACACGTCCAGGTCAGACAGAATCCATAACAAGTCACTTAACCATCAAGTAAAACAAAACCCTATGCTACGCTAACATTAGCTGGAGAGAAACCTCATTTACACTCTTCAAATTCTTTCTTCCATATATTTGCGGGAATATGAGCGAACATCTGTTAGCTCGCTCCTGGTACTACGCATAAAGTGAATGGCTCCAATGTTTTCGCAATCATTCACAACAAAAACGTAACGACTGGTTAAACTTTAACGGTAACTAGCTAGAACCATATACGCCGATCGATCACATGTTTGTTCATGTGCAACAGCTCAGTGCTGACCTCAAAATTCACCAGGAGCTGCAGTTCTTTCTATAGGGAGTGTTCCTGTGTTCCAACGTTCCCAAGTCCAACGTTCCCAAGTCCAACGTTCCCACGTCTCACGCTCCCGTCCGCGTTCCACGCTAACGTTCCCACGTCTAACGTTCCCGTCCGCGTTCCCGCTACGTTCCCGTCTCACGTTCCCAGGTCCTCGCGTTCCCGCCTAACGCTCCCACGTCTAACGTTCCCACGTCTAACGCTCCCACGTCCGCGTTCAGGCGTCTAGCGTTCCACGCTCACGTCCTAACGCTCCCAGGTCTAACGTTCCCCGTCCGCGCTCCCCGTCCGCCGTTCAGGCGTCGCTCCCCGTCCAGTTCCCGTCCAACGTTCCCCGTCCAACGCTCCCAAGTCTAACTATTCCCAAGTCTAACGTTCCCGTCTCACGTTCCCGCCACGTTCCCATCTAACGTTCCCGCTAACATTCCCAAGTCTAACATTCCCAAGTATAACGTTCCCAAGTCTAACGTTCCCACGTCTAACGTTCCCAAGTCCAACGTTCCCAAGTCTAACTATTCCCAAGTCTAACGTTCCCAAGTCTAACGTTCCCACGTCTAACGTTCCCAAGTCTAACGTTCCCACGTCCAACGTTCCCAAGTCTAACTATTCCCAAGTCTAACGTTCCCACGTCTAACGCTCCCACGTCTAACGTTCAGACGTCTAACGCTCCCACGTCCAACGTTCCCACGTCCAACGTTCCCCCGTCCAACGCTCCCAAGTCTAACTATTCCCAAGTCTAACGTTCCCGTCCCGCTAACGTTCCAATCAACGTTCCCGTCTAACATTCCCAAGTCTAACATTCCCAAGTATAACGTTCCCAAGTCTAACGTTCCCACGTCTAACGTTCCCAAGTCTAACGTTCCCAAGTCTAACTATTCCCAAGTCTACGCCAACTATTCCCAAGTCTAACGTTCCCAAGTCTAACGTTCCCGTCCAGCGTTCCCAAGTCTAACTATTCCCAAGTCTAACGTTCCCACGTCTAACGTTCCCACGTCTAACGTTCCCAGCTAACTTCCCGTCTAACGTTCCCAATCTAACGTTCCCAGTCTAACGTTCCCACGTCTAACGTTCCCAAGTCTAACGTTCCCAAGTCTCCCGTTCCCGTCCAACGTTCCCAAGTCTAACTATTCCCAAGTCTAACGTTCCCAAGTCTAACGTTCCCACTAACGTTCCCAAGTCTAACGTTCCCACGTCTAACGTTCCCAAGTCTAACGTTTCAATCAACGTTCCCCGTCTAACATTCCCAAGTCTAACGTTCCCAAGTCTAACGTTCCCAAGTCTAACGTTCCCAAGTCTAACGTTCCCAAGTCTAACGTTCCCAAGTCTAACGTTCCCACGTCTAACGTTCCCAAGTCCAACGTTCCACGTTCCCAAGTCTAACTATTCCCAAGTCTAACGTTCCCAAGTCTAACGTTCCCGTCTAACATTCCCAAGTCTAACTCCAAATACGTTCCCAAGTGTAACGTTCCCAAGTCTAACGTTCCCAGTGTAACTTCCCAATCTAACGTTCCCAAGTCCAACGTTCCCGTCCAGCCAAGTCTAACGTTCCCAAGTCTAACGTTCCCACGTCTAACGTTCCCAAGTCTAACGTTCCCAAGTCTAGCTTCCCAAGTCTGCCGCTCCCAAGTCTAGCGCTAACGATGGACGGCCGTAGAGTCGTTGGCTGAGCTTTAAGGCTGATTGACTTTCAGAGGACTGATGCCCCGGCGGGTTCATGTGCTCTACTGAGGGACATTAGAGTTTTTCTACTTCGCCTCACGTTCAGTCTGAACACATCTTTGGTCATCTGCTGATCGAACCCTGGCTCGCTGGGTCACTGGAGGCCACAAACAGAAAGTTTCATGCCATCAGAAAACAATGAGCTGGTGAATATTGTGTTTCACACGCCAGGAGAGTTGCACCGGTAAAGTTTCACCTGACTTCAGGAACCAGATTACACTCTTACTGTAATCAGGCTAAGGCAAAAATACGAGCTGGACATGCACTGCAATATTATGAAAACTCCAGATTTCATGCTCATCGCTCTCCGCTGCACAAAGCTTCTTTCTGTCGCGGCTCTTTAACATGCAATTCATGACTCATTCTCAAAACAGATGTTAAAGCGCCGTCCACACTGATGCGTTTAAGTTTTATTGCAAACACTTCCTGTCAGTTACAGTTCCACCTCGTCGTCCCTGCTCTGACTCTTCACCTTCACTGCTCCTCCCTCAGAGGAGTTTCTGTTACTAAGCAACCAGCTGCAGAGACAATCTACTTCCTGTTTACACCACATGACCGGTGCAGGTGAGCGGTCACGTGACAGGTTTTCAGGTGTGTTGATGTGGACGGACATTGATCATTTTCTTTTAAAACAAAACGTATTTGTCGTCGTCATTGAAACCTGGTTCATGACCCATCTGGTTTCTTTAATCCCTTTAACTGCCGTTTCCACTTCAGCTTAAGTTTAAGAATTTGGTTTTCAAGGTTTGGGAAAAATCTGATTTCTTCAGTGCATGTAAACGCAGCAACAAACACTGAGGGACGAACCACAACCTGCTGAACGTCTGCTTGTTGTAATATTTGGTTTCACTGGCATTAACATTTAGTGATAACGTTAAATATTAACTGTGTTGAGTAAAATAAGTGTTTTCTCTGAGTCAGACACCAGTTAGTCCGGAATAGAGTGGAACACATGACGTTAGGAGGAGTAGAGGTGTTCTCCTCGGTCACAGCCTGAGCTCATTGGCCACTTTGGAGGCGATGTTTTTGAAGGCGATGGACATGCCGGAGATCCTTTTAAACCGCACGCCATTGAGCGAGAGGCGGGGCAGTTTGCACACCTCCATCTCCCACTGGACCAGACTGTCCAGCCGGGCGTCTCCGTGCACGCAGAACAGTAAGTAGCGCTCACGCTGCTCGTAGTCACAGTTGTTGGCATCCAGAACCCTGCGGATCTCCTTCATCATGTCCCCCGGCTCCATGGAGGACGTGGTCTTCATGCTCCAGGTGAACCTCAGGGAGCGAGGCTTGGACTCCCGTACCTCCTCTCGAGGCTCGCCCGATGAACTCCTGGAGGAAGGAGAGCAGAGACAGATCGTTGATGGAGACCAACTCACAGTCTGTGTTACAGAGTCGACAAACCAAGTATAAATATCAGCAGTTTGATTTATGTATATATGTATTTATATATATTTTTTAAACTGCATATTACTGTATTTTATCAATACTTGACTGTTTTCATATGTAACTTAGTTACTTTTTTATTATTTCTTATTCTTATTACTTTCGCGATTCCTTGAAGAGCTAAGCTGTCAATCAAACAGCTTTGGGCGGCACTTCCTGTCCAGGCTGACCAGTTACTTCCTGTACATGACTCCTGATGAACTATCGTGTTTATTTTAAAATCTGAGAACCTAAAAACCACACCCATGCATATGATACTAGTGCACAGATCCCTATCAGTGATTGGAAAGGCATTTCTGCTGCACGTGCACAACTGTGGCTCCACAAGACTGAACTCGCCCCTTCCCCACAGGCTCACAACTACTCCACATCGCCCCCTGCTGTTACTGACCTGCGAACGAATTTGGAGGTGATCTTTCCGATGAGGGAGGCAGATGTGCCGCGGCGGGACGAAGCTAACGACGCAGCAGCATGCTGCGATAGGCTGGGCGAGACCGGCGGGCCGTTGTAGGTGGCGGGTCGTCGGTCTCGAAGTTGAGCACCATGGAAGGTGGAGCGGCTGGTGGAGCCGCGGGGGAAGCTACTGCGGTCCGGCGTAGTGCTACTGCTGCTGGTGACGCTGAAGGCGGAGGGTGAGGAGGGCGGCTGGTGGGGCGAGCTGGGGGTGAGAGGAAAGGATGTCGTTATTAAAGAAACAACAAGTTCACTGAAAGGTTTGCTGCTGCGAGGAGACGTGAAGAACCTCTGATACTCTGCGTTGTCGTCGATGGGAGGCAGGCTGGACCTCATGGGGTGTCCCGACACAGACATGGACTTGACATGACGGGGGCGCATGGAGGAGATGGTTGCCCCTGGCGACGGGGAGGGGGACGCTGCAGGAACCTCAGGAAGACTGAAACACACACAGCCGATTTATTGATGTGGAAAATCAGCAAGCGATCAGGGACAAGTCAAAGATTTCCCCTCACCTGCTGTCCTTCCCGTTGGGAATAGCAGTGGAGTGGCGTTCAATGCTCGTTCGCTCATTAACATACGTGTTCCTCCGAGTAATGCTCTGAAACACAAAGACACTCATCTCTATCAACAGATTGTGCATGATGGATCTTTTCCTTGATATTTATCAGTAGTGGAGCTAAAAAGATAAAGTTCATCCAGAAGGTGGTGCTAGAGGAAAAGGTTGCGGTGACTTCAGGAGTGGGTGGTCATGTTTCTACAGGAACCCAGAACAAACCAAACGCAGAGTCGAGTCTGAGTTTTAACGATACCTCCAGGCCACCGTAGATTCTACCGAACACCTGGAAATGGCTGGGGGGTTATTTAGTTGGTTGCAGTATAACATTTCAACACTAGATGCCACTAAATTCCACATACTGATGCTTCAAATAAGGATTCATTTGACATTCTTCCATCGAAGGTTTCAGTAAAATCATGATAATCAAATCTTAGGAAGAATGAATTTAACTCATCAGCCAATTAAAACCAGCCAGAATGATACTATTGACTTTGTCACTGGACCCATTCATAGATTTTGCACCTGGCTTCCCATAAATGGTTACTACGCAGTTAACTTCAATTTTATCTCTATATCTTAATGTAGCTTTGATATTTTCTGACCTGATCTTTATTTCAGTATCGTTTGATCCTTTGATCCTGGTTCAAACCTGGTTTCTGGTTAAAATGCGGATCTGCATCACTCACCCCCGACTCAGTGGCGGACTTCCGGCGGTCTGGAGCTCCCATGGGGGAGGCGGGCTCGTCCTTCCTGTCACTTTCAACGCTGTTGGCGTGGGAATGCTTGTTGCAGGAGACAGGTGGGGGGATAGAGGGCGCCACTGAGACACAAAACACAGAGAGAACAAAAGACTGGTTAAATATGTAAACACACGGACGTGTCTCAGGACGAGTTTGAGCGAACTGCAGAATCTGATCAAATATAAACTCACCGTGGTCACTAAAACGTCGCTGCTTCTGATTGGCTGGTGCATTGCGAGAGTGGGCGGGTGACTGACTCGAGCCGTTGAGGTCGCTGCAGGGTCGTGATCTTTGCACCAGGCCACCACGGGACAAAGACTCAGTGCCTTCAAACTGGTGGAGAGAGTCACAACAGAGGATTGTAGGAAGATGACCGTTCTCCTTTGAAGGAGCTAGGCTAACAGTCCAGTCTTTCTGCTAAGCTAGGCTCCACTGAATGTAAGACCGCTGCTATGCTAACTCACCTCGACAGGTTTCCTCCCCAGCAGCAGGTATGTTGCTGTCACCTCGTTGTATTTGGGACCGTCCAGCGCCTTCATCACTTCCTCCTGAGGGAAACCCATCGTCCCCATCAGCTCTGATTGGTCAGAAGAGTCACAGTCCGCTCAGCATTGGTCACAACGCTCACAGGCTACAGCTATGCCAACTACTTTGAGCTAAATGCTCATGTTTAACATTAGCCACAAGTGTGTGTGCATGTGTGTGTCTCTGTGTTAAGACTTGGTTTTAGGGTTAGAGTTAGGTTTGGGTTTGGGTTAGGCATTTAGTTGTGATTAGGGTTATGAGTGTCCTCTCTGAGATAGAAGTACAAACATGTGTGTGTCTGACCGATGCGTTGGAGGTCGTTGAAGTCTTGCTCGGCCTCGGTGAACTGTTTCAGGTCGTCATTGTCGTAGCCGACGTTCATCCATCGATCCTTCATGATTTGCTTTAGAGAAAAATCACAGGAAGAGGCTGATTCATTCGTCTTTTTAATGTTTTCTGTCTGTTCTTTGTTCGTCATATTGTAGAAACAGGAATCAGGACGAAAAACAACTCCACAAACTCTGACTGACAGAAATCATGAAGGATTAAACTCAGCTTCAACTTCCTGTACGTTGGATTTGGCCGAGACGTTTCTCAGGAAGCAGCTGTGATGAGAACCTTAATAAATCACCTTATTTTATCAAAGCTGCACAAACCGATCAGTCTCTGATCAGCTGAGCTGCTTCCAAACCTATTCTTTACTTTTTATTTGTTGACAGTTGAGTTTTTAAGGTTGAAGGCGGGGTTTAAGGTGGCAGGTCGCTTGTTCGATTCCCGTGCGTTACCTGAAGACTGCCTCGTTTTCCGGGGTTTAGAACCAGCAGCTTCTTCAGCAGGTTTTCACAGTCAGTCGACATGTAGAAGGGAATCCGGTACTTTCCTCTGAGGACACGCTCCCGCAGCTCCTGCACACACACACACACACACACACACACACACACACACACACACACACACACACACACACACACACACACACACACACACACACACACACACACACACACACGAGTATTTATGTTTCTGACAGCTTTTAACTTTTACACAAATAATATATTTTCATATTCATATTCATATCCATCAGTGCACATCAAACACAACAGATGTAACGGACGCAGAGCATATGTCCGTGACGAGGAGAAAACACATCAGAAGAATCAGCAACATCACTGATGACAACAAAAAAATCTCGTCTCCGAACATTTCAGTTTTAAATGCTCAATAATATTTCCTTAATTTAACCTGTTTTTATTATTTGAATGTTTTTTTGATTTGAACTTGTTTTTTTACTGAAATATTCTTTAAACTTTATTCATGTGACATGAGAAACTTTTCACTTTTATACTTTGAGGATATTTCAGAGCCTGAACTTTTATATTTGTATATGATTAAAGAAGTTCTGTTGTTTGTCCACACAGACCTTGAGGTTCTGTCCGTCGAAGGGCAGCGAGCCGCTGACCAGCGTGTAGAGAATCACTCCCAGACTCCAGACGTCCACCTCCGGCCCGTCGTACTTCTTCCCCTGCAGGGTCACAGAGCTCCATTACCCAGCAGCCCACAGCCTTCACCACTCACACACACAAACCCTCCTCATGCTCAAGTAACGTTTTGGGTGTAATTTATATTAACGTCCCCAATAAAAAACATTTAAACATCAGCTTGTGCCTAATTTTAACCTTTTCCATTGATAACTAGAATCAACGTGCTGCAGTTCCTCCACCAACCACTAGTCAGTGTGACCTTTGACCTCCGAAATTTATTCAGTTCATCTCTTAGTGAAGAAATTCCCTCAAGGTGTTTTTGAGAATGTGAAAGACGGACAACCTGAAAAAAATAACGCCTTCAGCCACTGGGTGTCACATTTGCGTAGACATAAAAGATACCATTGTGTGTCTGTGATGTTAACGTGTTATTTCCATAAGAAAGAACCAGACGTAGCTCCAGCTTCAATAAACACAATAAAACAATGTTTTGTCTGCAGTGCTCTGTATCTGCCTCCACATGGGGTCAAGCAGATGTTGTGGGCGGGGTCTCACCTGGAAGAGCTCGGGAGCGGCGTAGGGAGGCGAGCCGCAGAACGTGTCCAACTTGCTGCCGATCGTGAATTCGTTACTGAAGCCAAAGTCTGCGATTTTAATGTTCATGTCGGCGTCCAGCAGGAGGTTCTCCGCCTGAAACACAGAACGCAATCACCACTGTGTGTGTGTGTGTGCGTGAGTGAGTGTGTGTGTGTGTCAGTGTGTGAGAGTGTGAGAGTGTGCGTGAGTGTGTGAGAGTGTGTGTGTGAGTGTGTCAGTGTGTGTGGAGTGTCAGTGTGTGAGAGTGTGTGAGTGTGTGCGTGAGAGTGTGTGTGTGAGTGAGTGTGTGTGAGTGTGTGTGTGAGTGTGTGTGTGAGTGTGTGAGTGTGCAAGTGTGCGAGTGTGTCAGTGTGCGAGTGTGACAGTGTGCGAGTGTGTCAGTGTGTGTGTGTGAGTGTGTGTGTGTTGTGTGAGTGTGTGTGTGTGTGTGTGTGTGTGTGTGTGTGTGTGTGTGTGTGAGTGTGTGTGAGTGTCAGTGTGTGTGTGTGTGAGTGTGAGTGTGTGAGTGTGCAGTGTGTGTGTGTGTGTGTGTGTGTGTGTGGTGTGTGTGAGTGTGCACCTTGAGGTCTCGATGTACGATCCTCTTCTGGTGACAGTACTCCACTGCTGACACAATCTGACAGAAACCGTGATACAGGAAGGAGGAGGAGAGGAAGAAGAAAAAAGATTAAAGACAGGAGTTCTGCTTTGATCTCACTGACACACAGGTGTAATGTACAGTTTGTCCTGAGGGTGGCAGTCTGAGTAACAACATGTGACCTAGATCACAGGTTGGCTCCTGTACCGTGGCCTTCTGGGATCATTTAGCTCTTCACTGGACGCTCAGCTGTCTGAACCTGCTGAGCTGTTAGCATGTTAGCAGAGCTCTTAGCATATTGGCAGAGCTGTAATCATGGTAGCTGCTCTGTTAGCCGAGCTCTTTACATGTTAGCCGAGCTGTTAGCATGTTAGCTGAACTGTGCTGTCTGCCCTCTGACATCTAATCACTTCATCTTTGAGTCTGAACATTGGTGCTAAAGGATTCTCTCCAGGTCAGGTGATGATCGGGCTGATGTCATACAGGGACAACACGTGGTTCTGATTGGTTCGTATAACAGGGACCAGGTTGAGTCTTAAATATGAAAACATCTCACCTGGCGAAACTTTGCTCTGGCCTCCTTCTCCTTCATTCGTCCATGAGCAACCAGGTAGTCAAAGACTTCACCTGAAACACAGACAGGTGTCACGTGACCTCTACAGAGGTGACGTTAACTGATCACATGTCACCTGATGATGAGGTCACACAGGTGAGCTGGACTTACCTCCGCTGGCGAACTCCATCACCAGGTACAGAGTCTTCTCCGTCTCAATGACCTCGAACAGCTTCACTGTAAAACAGCAGGAACACAACACTGCTGCCACATACTGAGCCTCGATAACGTGGAGGAAGAGGAGGCGGAAGATGAGGAGGAAGAGGAGGAGGAAGCGGAAGATGAGGACAAGAGGAAGATGAGGAGGAGGAAGAGGAAGATGATGAGACTCACCGATGTTTGGGTGGTTGAGGATCTTCATCACACTAACTTCCCTGAACAGCTGAAAACATGTGAATCAGTGAAACTGAACTTTTCATGACATTTTAATTTGTAGTGAGGTGTGAGACATGTGAGGTGTGAGACAGGTGAGGTGTGAGACATGTGAGGTGTGAGACAGGTGAGGTGAGGAGGTGTGAGACAGGTGAGGTGTGAGACAGGTGAGGTGAGACATGTGAGGTGTGAGACAGGTCAGAGGTGAGACAGGGCAGAGATGAGACAGGTCAGAGGTGAGACAGGGCAGAGATGAGACAGGTCAGAGGTGAGACAGGTGAGGTGTGAGACATGTGAGGTGTGAGACATGTGAGGTGAGACATGTGAGGTGTGAGACAGGTCAGAGGGGAGACATGTGAGGTGAGACACAGGTCAGAGGTGAGACAGGCCAGAGATGAGACAGGTCAGAGGTGAGACAGGTGAGGTGTGAGACAGGTGAGGTGTGAGACATGTGAGGTGTGAGACATGTGAGGTGAGACATGTGAGGTGTGAGACAGGTCAGAGGGGAGACATGTGAGGTGTGACACAGGTCAGAGGTGAGACAGGGCAGAGATGACAGGTCAGAGGTGAGACAGGTGAGTGTGAGACAGGTGAGTGTGAGACATGTGAGGTGTGAGACATGTGAGGTGTGAGACATGTGAGGTGAGACATGTGAGGTGAGACATGTGAGGTGTGAGACAGGTCAGAGGGGAGACATGTGAGGTGTGAGACAGGTCAGAGGGGAGACATGTGAGGTGTGAGACATGTGAGGTGTGAGACAGGTGAGGTGTGAGACATGTGAGGTGAGACATGTGAGGTGAGACATGTGAGGTGTGAGACATGTGAGGTGAGACACAGGTCAGAGGTGAGACAAGGCAGAGATGAGACAGGTGAGAGGTGAGACAGGTGAGGTGTGAGACATGTGAGGTGTGAGACATGTGAGGTGTGAGACATGTGAGGTGTGAGACATGTGAGGTGAGACATGTGAGGTGTGACACAGGTCAGAGGTGAGACAGGGCAGAGATGAGACATGTGAGGTGTGAGACATGTGAGGTGTGAGACAGGTGAGGTGTGACACAGGTCAGAGGTGAGACAGGTCAGAGGTGAGACAGGTGAGGTGTGAGACATGTGAGGTGTGAGACATGTGAGGTGAGACATGTGAGGTGTGAGACTTGTGAGGTGTGAGACATGTGAGGTTTGACATAGGTCAGAGGTGAGACATGTGAGGTGTGACATGTCAGAGGTGAGACATGTGAGGTGTGAGACATGTGAGGTGAGACATGTGAGGTGTGAGACTTGTGAGGTGTGAGACATGTGAGGTTTGACACAGGTCAGAGGTGAGACATGTGAGGTGAGACATGTGAGGTGTGAGACTTGTGAGGTGTGAGACATGTGAGGTTTGACACAGGTCAGAGGTGAGACGTGTGAGGTGTGAGACAGGTCAGAGGTGAGACATGTGAGGTGTGACACAGGTGAGGTGTGCGAGAGGTGAGACAGGTGAGGTGTGAGACATGTGAGGTGTGACACAGGTCAGAGGTGGGACGTGTGAGGTGTGAGACAGGTGAGGTGTGAGACAGGTGAGGTGTCAGACAGGTGAGGTGTGAGACAGGTGAGGTGTGAGACAGGTGAGGTGTGAGACAGGTGAGGTGTCAGACAGGTGAGGCGTGAGACAGGTGAGGTGTCAGACAGGTGAGGTGTGAGACAGGTGAGGTGTGAGACAGGTGAGGTGTGGAGAGACAGGTCAGACAGGTGAGGTGTGAGACAGGTGAGGTGTGAGACAGGTGAGGTGTGAGACAGGTGAGGTGTGAGACAGGTGAGGTGTGAGACAGGTGAGGTGTGAGACAGGTGAGGTGTGAGACAGGTGAGGTGTGAGACAGGTGAGGTGTGAGACAGGTGAGGTGTGAGACAGGTGAGGTGTGAGACAGGTGAGGTGTGAGACAGGTCAGACAGGTGAGGTGTGAGACAGGTGAGGTGTGAGACAGGTGAGGTGTGAGACAGGTGAGGTGTGAGACAGGTGGGTGTGAGACAGGTGAGGTGTCAGACAGGTGAGGTGTGAGACAGGTGAGGTGTCAGACAGGTGAGGTGTGAGACAGGTGAGGTGTCAGACAGGTGAGGTGTGAGACAGGTGAGGTGTGAGACAGGTGAGACAGGTGAGGTGTGAGACAGGTGAGACAGGTGAGGTGTGAGACAGGTGAGGTGTGAGACAGGTGAGGTGTGAGACAGGTGAGGTGTGAGACAGGTGAGGTGTCAGACAGGTGAGGTGTGAGACAGGTGAGACAGGTGAGGTGTGAGACAGGTGAGGTGTGAGACAGGTGTTCACCTTCTGCAGGCTGGTCGGGTTCAGCTGAGTCTTGTCGATGATCTTGATCGCCACCTGCACAAACAGAAACATTTGAACTGATCAATCTTGATTATAGGCTCCGCCCCTTCTCCTGTGTTTGTGTTCAATCCTCTGAACACGATTGGCTCCAGCTGCTGGAGGAGTGGCCTGACCTTGTTTCCGCCCCCTGCCTGCCTCCTGATTGGAGCAGCTCTCCAGAGGCAGCAGTAAACTGGTGAACTGACGATATCCAGATTAATGATGTCAGACAGTTATGGTTGTTTTTTTATAGTTAGATGTAAAGAGTCTTTGTTTTAATCCTGTTTACATCATTTGTTTGTTTGTGTTTATGAATCTTTTTATCTCATTAAAATGAAACATCTTTGTTGCTTCTTCTCACGACTTGGATCAGGAAACGTCCTCGTCTCTGTTGTGTGTTTCCTCCTCATTCTTTCTTCTTCTCTGACCAGCTGACGTCTCCAGAGAGAAACACAGCAGCTGATTGGTCGGCTCCTAATTCCCCTCTCAGAGAGTGGATCTTAAAATAAGTGGACACACACACACACACACACACACACACACACACACACACACACACACACACACACACACACACACACACACACACACACACACACACACACACAGCTGACGTGTGCAGCATCAATAATTCACCCTTTAGCCGCCGCCTCCAGCTCATGATGTCACAGCAGTGTGACCTGATTTAACCCCGTTGACTCTGGACAAGGTGAGGACCTGAGGACGTGAGGACGTGAGGACCTGAGGACGTGAGGACGTGAGGACCTGAGGAGGTGAGGACGTGAGGACCTGAGGAGTAGAGCGTGAGTGAGGACCTGAGGAGGTGAGGACGTGAGGACCTGAGGAAGTGAGGACTTGGACCGAGGACCTGAGGAGGTGAGGACGTGAGGACCTGAGAAAGTGAGGACGTGAGGAGGTGAGGACGTGAGGACCTGAGGAGGTGAGGACCTGAGAGGTGAGGACGTGAGGACGTGAGGACCTGAGGACGTGAGGACGTGAGGACGTGAGGACGCGAGGATGTGAGGACGTGATTTAAATGAATATTATCAGTTATCCAACATCTACAATGTGTGGAAGTCATGAAGTTCTTTCTGTCTTCTATATAAATAACATCATCATCATTATATTGTTCTAAAACCCGTCTTGTTCCTCTGAAGTGTAAGTTACCCTGAATCAGAACCTGTTTCATGATGTTTCAGACTGAGCTGTGAAGTGTGTCAGATGTTTCACACCTGATGAGCATCAGGACCTCACGCGTCTCCTTCACCTCTGTGAACATTCACTCTGAAGAACTGCCCTCATGAAAACCTTCTTCTCAGAGGAGTGGGAGGTGAAAGCAACACCAAAGGTTCTGTTCAGAACTGGGAAATTAATCTGTTTTATGTTTTAATTCAGTTTGCAATGTTTCGGTTACAAATGTATAAAACAGAAAATACAGATAAAACGGGTTTCTGGGCCCAAGTAGAAAGTTCATTTATATCATTTCATGTCATTTCAATAAAACAACCTCTTGTAGCGAGTATTCAGTCGGATGTTACTGACGCCAGGCCGACGTGTTGTTTCCTCACCTCTCTGCCCGTCAGCGAATGTCGGGCCAGTTTGACTTTGGCGAAGTTGCCTTTGCCGATGGTCTTCAGCAGACGGTAGTTGCCGACGTGCGGCTGTTCGTCCGTGAGCGACATGCCGGAGCTGCGAGACGGCGGCAGACCGTGACGGCTCGATGACTTGGTGAGCGGAGCCGGTGGCCCGGGGAGTCCGTCTGAGCACTTCACCTGAAAGACACATGAACATGTGATTCTAATACAAAGGACCAGTGAAGCACAGCCAGGTTTAGAGCTCTGTGCAGCTTCTGTATAAAATGACCTGAAGCTAATCAACACGTAAACAGACGATCTGTACTACTCAGTGAGGTCAGTGCTGCGTGCTAACGAGCTTCCACATGAAACCAGCATCATTAAATTGGTGAATTTACATGAAGTCAAAAGACAACGAGTCATCGTGAATCCAGACAGATCAGAGTCACGACAGGTTCGAGAAGGACAATTCATTAATGGAAGGATTCACGTGTCGCTCTGTCGCCTCCTCCTCTCCACACATACACCTGCAGGTCAGAGTTTCAGAGCGGGAGACAACAGAGTGGATTATCTGCTGCTGGCCAGCGGCTGTCAGAGGAACTGGAGCTGAGAGAAACCAGTCCGACGGCGTCTGAACCAGCCGGAGGAGTCGACATCTACTGTTACACCTCAGGACCATGATTCACACTGAGACACACACTAACCATCTCAGGAACAGACACCTGACGGACACACAACGACTCAAGCTCTCGGTTAAAGAAGTTAGGTGATGTAGCGGAAATCTCAGACAAGAACGCTGCCATCTTGTGGTGGTGACGTCATTTACAGTCGGTGCAGTAGTGATTGTGGGGTGGAGCCGTGGTATCGAGGCCCCGCCCATAAACACTCTTGTTCTGCTAACATGGAGGAGGTGGGGTTTGTGACGCTTCGGCTTCACTTTTAGGAGCTTCCATGTCGTCCATCTTTATTAAAAAGTTAAACTTTTAATCGCTAAAGTAATTTTTTCAGTTTGGGGTCATTCTCTGATCTGAGAGTCTGAACCAGCTTCACGCGTTTGTTCCATAGTTTCATTTGATCTGGTCAGTTTTTGGAGCCTGACCCAGACCTCCGCTTGGTCTGAGGAACCTTTCACACCTGAAACTGAGTCTGGAGGTCGGAACCAAACAAGGTGTGAAAGGATCCTGAGTCTCACCCGCCGTCTCCAGACTTTTAAAGTTCAGTGTCTGACCCGTTGTCATTATATCTTTGACCGACGACACACACTTTGACCGACGACACACACTTTGACCGACGACACACACTTTGACCGACGACACACACTTTGACCGACGACACACACAGTGACCGACGACACACACAGTGACCGACGACACACACAGTGACCAGCGGCCGCGGCCACAACACACCGCTGACAGCAACACGCCCGGCCGGCACACACACGCCCGGCCAGCGGCTACACAGCGGCCAGCAGCCACACTTTGACCGGCGACACACCCGGCCGGCGACACACACAGTGACCGGCGGCCGCTTTGACCAACAACACACACTTTGACGGCGACACACATTGACCGGCGGCACACACTTTGACCGGCGACACACACAGTGACCGGCGGCCACACAGTGACCGGCGACACACACAGTGACCGGCGACACACTCTGACCGGCGGCCCACACAGTGACCAGCGGCACTCCCGGCCGACGACACACTGACGGCGGCACACACTCTGACCGACGACACACACATTGACCGACGACACACACAGTGACCGACGACACACACAGTGACCGACGACACACACAGTGACCGACGACACACACTTTGACCAACGACAGGTGTTAAAGTGCCTCAGGGGATTTGAAGCTGGGCTGAAGCTCCATGTTTCTGTCTGGGTCCCTGGGACAGTCGGACCTGAAGTGATCCTCCTAAGTTCCTCCCTCTTGTCAACCAGAGCTTGGACCTGTCAGCGGTCAGTCTGCCGGGTGTGTCCGAGGGGCCGGAGGCTTCAGCCACTGCGAGCGTACGTCTGACAAACTCTTTGTTTGTTATGTGGGTTTGTAAGAAAACCTCAGTGGAAACAGAGACTCTCCAATTGGACGAGTGATCCTGAGGGATACAGGTCCGACCTTCACCCGGTGATACGAGAACTCCGCTCGATGTGTTTCCACAGCGGTACGAGGCGACTGTCTGCAGCGACATGCGACTCTTCATCTTCGCTCTTTATTAACGTGGAAATGTTGCAGCTTCTCGTTCGGGGGCAACAGTCGTTCCCACCTCTTAGAAAGACGAGCTTTCCTCGTGGCGTCGCCGGAACAAGTCATCCAGTGCGACAGCACCGCCGTCTGGTGGTCATCCAGAATTCATAGAACCGCAGTTACATCCATAACTCTCGTTACTGAGTCACTCTCTGTTTGTAACTAATTCACCAACTTTTCACAATATTTACATTTTGTTACTTTTGTGTTTCAAGGTTTTTTTCATACACAGATTGAAAATGTACATGAGAACAACTGAATGAAAATCATCTATTTTGAGTGTTTTTCTTCACAGGTTGTTTTGTGTCTTTGTGGCTGTTTGACGGAGTTTCTTGGGGAACTGAACCGTGACTGAGGCTCCGTCGACAGGTTCAGGACAAGATTCTATGAAAATTAGAAAGTTGTCACGACGAAGCTGATCGTTCCGAATGTGACTTTACAGACGATGCAGATGAATAAACTTCAGTGAGCTCCTGGCATCACGTCCTGCAGTGTATTTTGGGAAAAATCAATAGTAAAGAGACGACAGGAGGCGACTGTCGCTGCTGAAGGAGAAAAGATCAAAACTGTGACGAGGACGTGACGGAGCTGCAACAATTATTATATCATAATATTAAGATTTTCAACCGGTTGGTTTGTGTGATATAAAGTAAAGTCTGTCAGCAGGATTTCACAGAAACTACTGAACCAGAGTCCGTGAGGTTTTATGGAGGAAGAACTCATTATAAAGTATTTAAGAGCAGATCCAGGAAGTTCTTCTCCTTCTTTAACATGGTGAGACGATGTAAATATTAACATGTGGCTACTTAAATAAATAAATCATGATGTGATATTGATAATGTCGGTTTGGATACAAGGACAAATCTGGTCGTGGGTTGATGAAGAGACACTGGTCGACTGCAGGAGGAACCGCACTCTGCTACTGGGCTGCTGAACTCTGTGGATCCGACCGGTTCCTCCGGTTCCACCAGGACTGGTCATCCCAATTTCATCAGTAATATTTTATATTAAACTTCAATAATAATCAAATATTAAATAAACTATAGACTTGATAAACACATTAATAATACATCAAAAAAAAAATGCAGTGATAAAATCTGTTTAATTTTTTTAAATAATGAAAATAATAATGAAATACTTAAACTCCATTCCTACAAAATAAAATGTATATTGATAATATAATAAAACTGTTAGTAAAAAAATATTTTAAAAAAATAATATTGAAACTAATTAAATTCTCACCAATAGTAAAATTAATTAACCTGCACCGCCATTAAAAGGAATACATAACAATAATTAATATTTCATAATTAATGAAATATTGAAATAATAGAGTAAAGTATAATTCATTTAAATCAGGGATATTTAAACATGTTTAAACTCCTTCAATAATAAAACATCATTAAACTGCGTCAATAATGAACAAATAAAAGACATTATCATAATGATCGATAGTCAATAATCAGGCTGGAGCAGACTCACCGGTGCCTGGTCGGACTCGCTCACCGGGGTCAGAGGCTTCCTGCCGGACATCTTCCTGCTGCTCCTCCGCTGCTCCTCCGCTGCTCCTCCGC
>NC_061484.1:30711223-30751223 GCF_022539355.2 Hippoglossus stenolepis
GGTGGAACGTATTCAACGCAGTTATCACCACTACAGACTCTGTAAATCTTATTATATATTATTATTATACATATGATTGTATAAAGTCATTATAAGAACTTCTTGTTGTGTTCATCTATATTTTGTAGTCGAGTGACAACAAACACGTTCTCGGAAATGTTGTAATATCACAGACGACCGAGGGTCAGACGATTAAACAGATAAGAGACAGTTCCAGTCAGTGGAAAAAACTAAGAAGAAAACAAACCAAAACTCATGTGTTTTTATATTGGATTGGATTATATTACAATTACAGTAGGTAGGTAGGTGTGTATGTCGTCCAGTAACAAGTAATAACAGGTTGCACTGGTTGGTCAACATAATAAAAATCTTAAACAGATTATAAAGACAATATTCAACACACACAGACACACACACACACACACACACACACACACACACACACACGAGACCAGAGTGGATGCTGAGCAAAGCTTTAATAAGAAAAAACAGAACATCATGAAAATCAGTGATGCATTTTACATAGATTTGATTATATAGATTACATAAGTAGGTTGTCGTGGATTTTGGTTCAGACGATCGACTGTAAATAAAGATTAACGACGCAGCTTCACTTCCTGCCTCTGTCCACAAATGAAGCCCAAATATCGTGGACGTCTCGTTTTTATATCAAATAACTGATGAAAACCAGACTGATATTTTATTATATACTTTATTTAATGTTTATTCAGTTTTTTTTATCTGCTAACATGGAGGAGGAGGAGGAGTTTGTGACCTATACAGCAGCCAGCCTCCAGGGGGCGATCAAGGCGCGTTGGTTTCACTTTTGGTGGCTGTCATGTCGTCCATCTTTATACATTTATCTTTTAATATTATCGAAGTTTATCTATTAACAGACAATCAAAGAACCGTAATACAATTCTAAAGTAATACATTTAATTCCTTCAAAGCTCAAAGCCTCATTGGTTAGCTGCACAGCTAACGTGCTAATCGTAGCATTATCATGTGATCGTGTGAGAAAAGCTAATTGCGTTAAACTCAGACTCAGTCCTGTCGTTCAGAAAAGGTTCATTTGTTTGCTTCTCAAAAATCTGAGACAAAAATCCACTCCTGGTCCAAACCCTGTCTTCTGCTCCTCCCCCCTCGCCTGCTCCTTTTCCTTCCTCCTTTCCCTCTTCTCCCTTCTCCCTTGTCCTTTCCCTCCTTTCCCTCCCCCTCCTTCCCTCCTTTCCCTCTTCTCCCTTTCCTTCCCTCCTTTCCCTCTTCTCCCTTTTCTTTCCTCCTTTCCCTCTGCTCCCTTTTCCTTTCCCTCCTTTCCCTCTTCTCCCTTTACCTCCTTTGCCCTTGCTCACTTTTCCTGCGTCTGCTCACTTTTCCATCTCCAGAATCAAAGCCGATTTGTGGGGACGATACGTCCTCTGCCGTCCTTAAATCACTTCCGTCCCCATCAACTGAGGGAGCGTCCTCAGCTCCCTTGTTGCTGTCACCTGTATTACAACTGATGTCCCTTCTTACTCGGTCCCCTCGTCGTTTATTCCTGTTACCCCGAACACCCCCCTGTGAGGAGGAGCCACCTCTACCTGGCTGAGGACAAATGTTTGTGGTAGCAGAGGGCGGATCATCTGCGTTCACACCTGGTTATATTGAGATTGTGACAACTGGATCTGCTTGGTTTGTTTTCCATCCACAGAAGTTTTCTAGACCAATTGGACCTCCTTCACCCTTGACATTTTGCAAGTCGCTTAAGGGCTTCAATGCGCTCTTTGTCTGTGTTCTCCCGACCATTTCTGGGCTTGAATATTTTAGAAAACACAACTGCGTAATTATTCCAACGCCGAATGTTGTTTATCCTGCTAAGGATGTTTTCCCTGTGTCCATAACTTGTACATTTTTCAACACATGGGGAGGCAAAAACATAGAAAAGCAACAAATCCTCCTGATTGAATTGAGGACTGTTGACCAACTGGTCCAATTTGTCCACAACGCGTGACTCTGCATGATCAGCACCATATTCCCGCTTCAGAACCTTGGCTGCAACCATCCTGCTGCCAACGTACACTTCATCCATGTTGATCTTGTTCTTCACGTCGTCAGCAGGGTCACTTTTGAGGACTTCCTGGATGATTCGGTTAGCGCCCTGGTTCTGGTTCTGGTTCTGCAGGATACTCACGGCCAGACTGAACATACCATTAAAATGGTACCTGCAGAAAGGGTGAAATGAGGTCAACAGGTTAAACATGTATGTTACCATGTACACAACACAGTGACCTGTAGGTCGTGTCCCAGCAATGACCATCGACTGTAAATAAAGATGGACGACATGTCAGCCCCCATGCTAAAGCTCTTTATCGCCCCCTGGTGACTGCCTGTACTACAGGTCATAAACATCATTGTCCATGTAAACATCGTCAGGTCAGGATTCAGAAGTTGACTCACTTGCTCAAGAGTTCCTTTACCAGCGAGGCCAGTTTGTTCTGGTCCACAGCAAAACTGTGTTCAGTCGACAGGAGGAAGAGCAGCAGCAGAACCGTGATCCGGCTCCGGGCGGCCATCTGAACCCAGATCAGGTTTATTAACATGGTATCTGAACCCAGATCAGGTTTATTAACATGGTATCTGAACCCAGATCAGGTTTATTAACATGGTATCTGAACTCAGATCAGGTTTATTAACATGGTATCTGAACCCAGATCAGGTTTATTAACATGGTATCTGAACTCAGATCAGGTTTATTAACATGGTATCTGAACCCAGATCAGGTTTATTAACATGGTATCTGAACCCAGATCAGGTTTATTAACATGGTATCTGAACCCAGATCAGGTTTATTAACATGGTATCTGAACTCAGATCAGGTTTATTAACATGGTATCTGAACTCAGATCAGGTTTATTAACATGGTATCTGAACCCAGATCAGGTTTATTAACATGGTATCTGAACTCAGATCAGGTTTATTAAAAGTATCTGAACTCAGATCAGGTTTATTAACATGGTATCTGAACTCTGATCAGGTTTATTAACATGGTATCTGAACCCAGATCAGGTTTATTAACATGGTATCTGAACCCAGATCAGGTTTATTAACATGGTATCTGAACTCAGATCAGGTTTATTAACATGGTATCTGAACCCAGATCAGGTTTATTAACATGGTATCTGAACCCAGATCAGGTTTATTAACATGGTATCTGAACACAGATCAGGTTTATTAACATGGTATCTGAACCCAGATCAGGTTTATTAACATGGTATCTGAACTCAGATCAGGTTTATTAACATGGTATCTGAACCCAGATCAGGTTTATTAACATGGTATCTGAACTCAGATCAGGTTTATTAACATGGTATCTGAACTCAGATCAGGTTTATTAACATGGTATCTGAACCCAGATCAGGTTTATTAACATGGTATCTGAACTCAGATCAGGTTTATTAACATGGTATCTGAACTCAGATCAGGTTTATTAAAAGTATCTGAACTCAGATCAGGTTTATTAACATGGTATCTGAACTCAGATCAGGTTTATTCAAAGTATCTGAACTCAGATCAGGACTTTTTCAACATTTTCGTAGATTTCAAATTAAATTTCTTCTAATTTATGGATTCAGATGTAAATAATCATATTCAGTGGACGGATCTTTACAATAACTGATATTTGTAAGTTAGAGCAGATCCACATGTGGTTTCAATGGAGACACTTTGATGCATCGTGTAAATAGTTTTCACCTTAAAAAAAAATCTCAAAACCTAATTGTGGTTTGTGTGAAACTATAGATTTGTCTTGTTATAAAGAAAGTGTGTTATAGAGAATAATACAGTACGTACAGTTTGTATATACGATGTATGGAACTGGAATAGCTCAATGGTTTCTCCACATCAGAGTAAGATGGACGATCTCTGACTACAACTGCAGCTCCACCCATTCACCCATTAGCCAATAAGAGTCTTCAGACGTATTCCTCCTTTATGTCGCCGATATGAAAACGTACTTTACACAATAAACAATAAGCATCTTATCTGAAAGGGTTTTTCTTAATTCAAGTTCTATATATTTGGTTGTATATGTGTTTTCTTTTTATTTAGTTATTTTTTATTTAAGTTAATTGTTAAACTGTAAAAAATAAATAATAAAACCTCAGTTACATATATTTGTCACAAAGGTTCAATGTAAACATCTCAGGAATCACTGACGATATATTTTTATCATCAGAATTTTTTTACTCCCTAATATCGGCATCAGCCCCAAACATCGTGGGATCAGGGCTGTATAGAATAAATACAGTTCATAGTAATTGTAGCTTTGGCTGCTCTTTGCTTCCATACTTCAGACCTGGCTTCTGAAAAAACATTCATCAAAATCAAACCTTTGACAATGTGTCAGATAAGAGACGCCACTCAAGGCTCAATATAACTGAAGTTTCCTTTAGAGTGAAATGAGCTGAAGTGTATTTACCTCCTTTTGGAGAAGCTGTCAGGCGTTGCTGTTGAGTTCTCTTCAGACGGACGAGTCAGTGACGATGTCAGAAGGAGAGAAGATTGTTAGACCTCGACCAGGAGTCGCCCTCAGATCGGTGCTGTGACCTTATTTGAACATATTCCTCACAAATACGGAAGAAGACAAACATTTAGCAGTTTGAAATCAGGAACTTCAGATACTATGGGAGGTCTTTTCTTGTCTTTCACACGTCTCTTGTTTTGTGTTGTCACTTCATGAAGCTGTGAACGATTTCAGATACAAAGGTATTTACAAGATGAGCGAGAGAAGGAAGGAGAGCAGCTGAGCACTGAGGGGCCTCGTCCCATTACTGAATCAATTAGAAGAATTAACCCTGGAGCTGAAATGAACAGTTCATTAATGACAGAAGAACTGAGAAAACCAAATGTTCTTTTATAGTCAAATCGGTTTCAGGTCAATCAAATTGAAACAAATCGACTTTGCTGAAGTGATGAGAACATGAGAAGGAAAAGAAAAACAAGTCTGTTGAAACCAGTTTTGGACCAAGTTCAAATCTGAATGCTGAGAATTATGTTTCTGTGGTAAACAGATCGATCAAAGCTTCCCCTTTCTTCTGTCTCCATCGAGGATCTGCACGTCAGAGTGAGACGACGGTTTCAACACGATGAACGCTCTGATGTGCAGATTGAAGATGGAGATAAAGAAAAGGAGAAGGAACCTCGACACTTCTGCTGTGAGAACCAGAGCAGAGACGTGTTCACAGCACAAACATTCACTTTGACGTTTTCTGGTTAAAACATGAGCCGTGGAAGAAAGAAGTTAGTTTAGAAAATAAAGAGTCAGAAAGTGATGCTTAGATTCCAGCTTTGAGTCGAGCTGCAGGTTTATACTTTCGTCAAGTCAACGTCGGAGTTGGTTGCTTCCTGGTTGGTTCTCCCACGCCTCAACGCTGTGAACTCTGGGTAATTCCCTTTTGAAAGTCTTACGGAAACTGTGCATCAAGTCCACGATGTCCCAGCAGGACAAACCTGAGGCCTCACTGACGGACCAGTTCTTCAGGGCGGACGTTGGAACTGAGAACATCCAGGATACAGGCGCAGGAGTCAGTGTCAGCTGTCAATCATCACGTCTCAGCCCGTTCTTATATCATCAAATAACTGATGAAAACCAAACTGATCAGAAACACTTGAACAAACATCAGTGAGATAAGAACGACCTGAAATGACAGAAACATCTTCACAAACATTTATTAAACAGCTACTTTGATTTCTTTTTAGTTCCATGTCCCATCTGCTAACATGGAGGGTTTGACCTACACTGCAGCTGGCCACCAGGGGGCGATCAGCTGTCATGTCCATCTTTACACATTTATCTATTATCTAAATTCATCTATTTACATTCAATGAACCGTAATAAAATTCTAAATAAGGTAATAAATTGAATTGCTCATTTGTTAGCTACACAGCTAACATGCTAATGGTGAACAGAGTAGACCTCATGTCATTGTCATGTGATGATGTCAGAATGTTCATGTGGTTAAACTCACAGCTTAAACAGACGGAGCCTGTCGGTCAGTAAAGTTCATTTGTTTGCTTCTCAAAACTCTGTTTCCCAACCTGGGCTTCACTATCGGGAGCCGACATCACGTCAAAGTGTCAGAAAACAATTCAAACGTTACTTACACTCTCAGGTCTTACGATCATTTCTCTTCCTGTTCGTCTCCGCTGCAGAAACCAACCTGAAAGAATCCACTTCAACACAGGAAAGAAAAAGCCTCACAGCTCCAGACGAGTTTCAGGTCACAGTTCTTCTTATTAAAACCGTTTTATTAATTTATTCTCTATTAAAATAAAATCAGGAGAATCAGAACACAGCAGAAGAAGCCAAAATAAACAATAGATTATGGAATGTACTTCAGTAAAGAAAATAAAAGCTCCAGCTGGTCCAACATGGCGGCTTTATTTCAACCACAGTCAGATAAAGCACCGCTTTTATATACTCATATATATATAAAGATATTTATATATATATTTATATAGTTTTCATATACACCTTCAGGCAATGACTAGAGAGGATTCTTTACAGAATCAAGTTTCTTGTGGTTCTCTTAATTTACAGGTAAACTTAATTTCTGGATAATGAAACCACAGAAAAATCAAGGCAACGTTTTCTTTTGCCTCGTTCATAAAGTACAAAACTGGCACAGAGGACGACCATTTTCATACACAGTAAAAATGCAATAAAATTAAATTACAAACAGAGGAGACAAAAGTCCTGTAAACCTTTCCCCGTTACAGCAAACCTCAAATAAAATCACTTTTCAAAACAAATTCAAATCAGTATAAAACTCACGCAGACACAGACACAGACACACACACACACACACACACACACACACACACACACACACACACACACACACACACACTTCTGAAGGTAACAAGTTCATCATATTCACTAAGATCAAATTTACATCAGTAACATTTATCTAAAGTAAAACTTAAATATGATAAAAATCATTATGAAGAACAATTCGTTCTGTTTTTTCCATGAACATATTTCAGAGTCTGGATGTTTCATGGTTTGTTTCTGTGGCCAAACAGCTGAGTCAGAGATTTTTGATTTATTTTTACCATTTTAGCCATATCAAACTGTGTCAAACGGGTCTCAACACATTTTTAATAAAGTCATAAGATTACTGAGACTTTTCGTCAAACGCCATATTAGTGGCGTGGGGTCAAAGTTCATCAACTCGCTGTGACACACGAAATTACTGTAACTTCAGTGTTCGAGGTTCAACCTCCCGCAAACTACATTTGTGTATCAACAGCCCCCCCCCCTGAAAATATTCATATGGTTTTAAGGAATTATTAAGTTATTTTGCCAATGGGCGTAAATAACTCCAGCGCGCCCTAAAGGGCAGCCCGACACCACGATTGGCCGACATGTACAAAAATCGATGGGGACATGTGTCTTTTCATAACAAACAAATAAGTCTCTTGGATAGATATGCTAGACCAAACAGGAAGCCCACCATTTTGACTTTAGTGGTATATGTTTTTATATATATGTTTTTTTCATTTTTTTTTCTAGGAACAGAACAACAACAGTACGGCTTTTTGTGCCACTTTGTATATATGAATATCTATACAAAGTGGCACAAAAAAGGCGTTATGGCGGAGCGTTATGGAACAACGCAACAGGAAGTCGCCTATTTTTGACGTTACACGTTCGACGATCAACTTTAAATGACGTCATCTCAACAACATGGAGATTTTTAGTTTTTGCCCTGAACAGATCGGTCTGTGCGTAGTGATACTGACAGCGCTGCACGTGATGGCGTGGAATGTAGTGCGTGATTAGTGGCCGTGGTTCGGAGCCGTTTCTCCCGGTCCCCCCCCCTCCGCGGCATAATCAGTACAACAACAGTACAACACTACCACCTGGTGGACAAATGCGGAAACTGTAGAAACAGTCTGTCTCTAACAATTACTATAATAACAATGATTTATAACAATAATATCTAAATTCTTACAACATATTTAATTTAGATTGAAGTTAATGTTGGCTCTTCTTATTATTATTCTAACCCAAATGATTTGGCTTTTTGATCCTTCAACAAGCTCAAAAGTGGTGAAAACTTAATCTATATTGACTCATCGTCACAGCGCCACCTGCTGGCGACAGGAAGTGACATGTTTTATACTTTGATGCACTGCTCCTGGCTGCTTATCAATAAACAGCTCAAATGAGCGGAGACACGTCATTGGACCATGGTCAGAATTGTGACATTTCCTCAAACCGTGTAAACATTGGTGCAGCGAAGGTTCATCTGCCAAAGGACACGATGTTGTCATAACTCCAATGTGCATCGTCATATCACTACCAAACTTCTGTCTCATGATCAGAGTCCAAGCCTGAACAGCTCTATGTGTCAATATTTCCTCAGTGTCATAGCGCCACCTACTGATTCACCATGAAACAGGAAGTACTTTGTAAATCCACTCTGCATTATCCAACCGCCCCGAACTACTGACCTATGATCACAATCCTGACCTGAACAGCTCCATATATTAATATCAGTGCAGGGTCATAGCGCCACCTATTGATCAGTGTGAAAATTGATTTGTTGTAACATTGTCCAATTGTCACAAAATTGCTCACGCTACATCAGAGCCCCAAAACGCAACGCAGAGACATGCGCGTGGTCATTGATCGCTCTCTCCACTAACCGCAACAGGCTTCAAAATGCATGAGCTCGGGCACGTTAGTGCTACAACGGAGCCCTAGTTATATTTATTATTATACATATGATTGTATAAAGTCATTATAAGAACTTCTTGTTGTGTTCATCTATATTTTGTAGTCGAGTGTCAACAAACACGTTCTCAGAAATGTTGTAATATCACAGACGACCGAGGGTCAGACGATTAAACAAATAAGAGACAGTTCCAGTCAGTGGAAAAAACTAAGAAGAAAACAAACCAAAACTCATGTGTTTTTATATTGGATTGGATTATATTACAATTACAGTAGGTAGTTAGTTAGTTAGTTAGTTAGTTAGTTAGGTAAGTGGGTAGTTAGTTAGGTGGGTAGGTAGGTAGGTGTGTATGTCGTCCAGTAACAAGTAATAACAGGTTGCACTGGTTGGTCAACATAATAAAAATCTTAAACAGATTATAAAGACAATATTCAACACACACACACACACACACACACACACACACACACACACACACACACACACACACACACACACACACACACACACACACACACACACACACACACACACACACACACACACACACAGAGAGACCAGAGTGGATTCTGAGCAAAGCTTTAATAAGAAAAAACAGAACATCAGGAAAATCAGTGATGCATTTTACATAGATTTGATTATATAGATTACATAAGTAGGTTGTCGTGGATTTTGGTTCATCACTGCTGACCCGTTCTGAGTCTGATCAGAGAGCAGAGGCCAAATTCAATATTTGATCAGCGACTCTTCCCGTCAGCCTGAGCTCGATATTCAGCTGTAAATCATCCAACAAGCACACAGGTAGTTTTAAATCAGTTGTGAGGCATATTATAGTTACTGCATTATTTCATTTAACAGAGGAAAATAAACATCAGACTCAGTATCAGCACTAAAGCAAAAGAAACACATTATAAGACTCCTCCACACACTCGAATCTGTGGAAAGCTCTTTGAACATTAGCAACGTTTCAGTCAGAGATTCTTTGAAGATGTTTTCTCACTGAGAGTCTGAAGCTTCATGTGTTTGTTAACTGCCTCTGACATGAGGCAGTTAACGTGTGCGCTGTCACAATCATCAGCTACACACGTTTGAGTGACGTTAATTTTACGTTGTACAACACTTCTGGTTGTTGCTTGTGGAGGTGGATGCTTCCTCGACTTCTAACTTCACACTGACCTGGCGCTGTAAACTCTCCCTGAAGGCCAAACGCATGTATTCAGCTGACGTGTCATCAGGAACTATGATATGTGCCACAGTGGTGCTGTGTCTAGGACGGCGTGGTCCATTGATCTGGATTTGCAGGTTGTAATACAACTGATTGTTCCTGGTGAACGATCCCTGGTTGTCGAGGCGAACCCTGTCCGACCTAATCAAGGTCTTGGTTGCGTCACTCAAGCGCTGGTTGTTCCATTGGTTAATTAAGTCTAAGGCTTCGCTGCGTTGCCTATCGGTGGGTTCACTCTCCAGGACCGATCACTCCACTCTATTAAAACCGTTTTATTAATTTATTCTCTATTAAAATTGTACTGGCAGATTTTGCATTTGTGTAATGTTTAATAGAAGAACAGATATGTATTTAGATGAATGTATGAACAGATGTGGTTCTCGTGGTTGAGTGTTGCTTAAGGTCAAATGGTCACGGCAGGTGTCACTCAGTGTGTCTGATATAGATGGGTGAGGGGATCCTGCATTGTGTACAGGACTGGGGTCTTTTGATGTTGTAAATGTTGTGCCATAATGCATCAACGTGACACCATGAAATGGTGTGCCTTTCGGCATTCAATAAATTTGGTTATCAAAATAAAATTTAAAATATTAATATTTAATATAAAATAAAATATTAATATTAATATTTTATTATGAATATTAATTTAATTGATTAAAGTTACCTCGGGGCACCACCCTTCAAAGGAAGGGAAAAGATAGCCAATTTATTGAATAAGTCTCATAAAGGTTCTAACTACAAATTTGGAACTCTGATTAACAATTAAATTAATAACTATAACCAAAATTACCATATAGATAGTTAGCTAAGTTGAAGGATATGGAGTTCTTGACAGTGTAGAGGTTGGCGAAATTCACTTATGCAACATTAATGAAAAAACATTTGTGAAAGAAAAACATTTATTATGAATATAATAAAGTATAAAAACACAAATTACTAACGGTCTAATTGCTAAACAAAGATAGGTATGTGTGTATACATGTGTGTGTGTCTGTGTGAGTCAGCGTGCTTTCAAGATGGTGGCTGGCCAAAGAGATAACACCCCCCTATTGGAATGTTTACGACCTGTAGAGATAATGAGGTGAAGAGTTATGCGTGTGTCTGTGTGTGTGTGTGTGTGTGTGTGTGTGTGTGTGTGTGTGTCTGTGTGTGTGTGTGTGTGTGTGTGTGTGTGTGTCTGTGTGTGTGTGTGTGTGTGTGTGTGTGTGTGTGTGTGTGTGTGTGTGTGTGTGTGTGTGTGTGTGTGTGTGTGTGTGTGTGTGTGTGTGTGTGTGTGTGTGTGTGTGTCTGTGTGTGTGCCAAATTAGAGGAAGTTACTAGATTGGATGCAACGAAAGACTGTGAAGAGCATAACAGACTAACATTACTTTCTCAATAACTTGTACCCAAAATATCACAACACCACAAATCAAACTTATAAACCTCACACAGAATCAAATAAACAGTCTTGCTTAGCCTAGTATAATTATTAAGCCCAGTTGTGTTACCCGTCCGTGGAAAGGGGAAAAAGGAAGTTGCTGTGCAGGTCGAAGTTTTGTGTCATGTTGCTGGTTTCTGTTGAGCTGTGTAGCTCAGTTGCTGGTTGAAGTTTTCCTGCAGGACATCGCGTCGCTGCTAGGACGTTGGTAGAGCTTGGAGGGCGAGGAGGTTTCCTTGGTGAGATGAGCTGGAAGCTGCACCTTTGTGCTCCTCTCGAAGAGTTGGATGGGAAGAGAAGATGTGAGCTGGAGAAGAGGCTCAACAGCCTTCCTCCTGTGGAGGGGGTGTAGAAAGAGAACAGAAGAGGGGGCAAACAGGCTTATATTGGCCCGGTGACCTCACAGGTCATGGGGTCCAGAGTGACCAATGGGAGTTGAAACCTGTGTCCCTGGGGGTGTGAAGTTGATGCCCTCTGGGAGACTGAGTTCCTTGCTCTGGTTTTGATGGCCCCTGGGAGACTGAGTCCTGGAGGGACATGCTGCTTCAGGCTTTGATGGCACATGTAGGCCGAAGTGTGGTTTCACACAAAACCAGGTCCCAACATAAATGAAGATAGGGGATCTCGGAGACAGATTGTCTCACACCAGAAGTCACACCAGGGGTTTCGCACAGAGAGGGGGACAGGATGTCTGCCCACCCTGGACAAACAGTTGAGAAGATGAGGGACTTCTTCTTCCTCGCAGGGAGGGGCTTCTGACTGTATAATTGTAGTTGTTCTCCGATGCTCTGTGCTCATTCTATACACGTTACACTCGGTGGCTGTGTGGGGTGAGCCCACCTGCAGGTGTTAGAGTTCAACTTTCCGAGAGACAATGTTATGTGTGTATTACAAATGGTGACGACAATCGTACCTTGTGCAGGAAGTAAGTGAGGAAGGAGTACGCCACGTTGTTGTTGAGAAACATCCTCTTGTCCATCAGGATGCACTTGATGTACTCGCTGAACGCCGGATCGTCACACAGCAGAGACAGAGAGAGGGAGGGGGGGGGGCGACAGAGAGAGACAGAGAGAGAGAGAGACAGAGAGAGACAGAGAGAGACAGAGACACAGAGAGAGAGACAGACAGACACAATGATTCGGTCTCTGATCATCCATCTTCTCATTTTGCAGTAATAATAAATATCTTAGTTCTGTTTTGTTTTGTGTGGATGTTTTATTCTCCAGTTTGTGTTGTGCTGCCCCCTGGTGGCGTCACTGCTCCGCTGCATCCTGTAGATTCTTTTTCTTTGTAACAGATTTATGTGAAAACTTTAGATTTTCTACCTCCACTGAAATAAATGAATATTAAGGTGAAATGTTGTCATGACGACTCAGTTGAAACGACTTCTGAAGGTAACAAGTTCATCATATTCACTAAGATCAAATTTACATCAGTAACATTTATCTAAATTAAAACTTAAATATGATAAAAGTCATTATGAAGAACGTTCGTTCTGTTTTTTCCATGAACATATTTCAGAGTCTGGATGTTTCATGGTTTGCTTCTGTGGCCAAACAGCTGAGTCAGAGATTTTTGATTTATTTTTACCCAGAATCTTTGTGAATGAGTTCAAATTACTTTGGACATATCGATGTTGGAGCCGCTGATGTGACTCAACTAAACAACCTGGTGTTTACATCAGGTCATATTCACCAGCAGGAGCAGGTTCTGAAGCTTTTCTTCATGTCCGAGTTTCTTCTCGTGGTTTCCTCCGGACGACAGATTCAGTTAATAAGAAAATAACACAAACAAGTCTCCAAAGCTAATGTGATCTAATGCTTTGATCTTTCTCCAGATTGAGAAACTACAGAGTTTGTTTCGAGTGTTCTCTCACTTCTAGTTCCATGTTTGGTCTCCTCCACCTCCTGAGAGAAACATCTGGATCTTTAGCTACTAAATGCTAACAACCCTCAGATCTTCTTCTTGCATTCACCTTGTACCACCTGCCCGTTTGTCCACCATGGGATCTAAGAGCCTTCAGCCGCTCTTTTATCTGCCGTGTAAAGTGACCTTGAGGGCTCTGACAGGCGCCTATAAATAAAACGTATTAACATTCACTATTCTGTAGCCGTTTGTTAATGAACAGATGTAAACAGAACATCTGTAAACAGAACATCTGTAAACGGAGAACTTCCAGCTGAAACTCAGTATAAACCTCAGTAGATCTGCAGACTCATCTGATGACTCTAACTAATCACGTATATTAACTGTTATGCATTAATTATTTTGAATTTGTGCATAAAAGATCGAGTGGAAATGCTGAACATTCTAAAAAGAAATTGCAACATTTAAAGAAAATGTTGAGTCGGAAAAGTTTGAGTCTGTACAGAAGTTTTTTACCGTGAAGAAAATACAGCACATTATGAATAATTAAATAAACAAAATATTTACGGGAAAGTAAGACACTATTTCTCCTAAATTTGTCTAAGAGTAAATATTTTTGTGACAGATTTTTAGACGTGTATAGTTCTGGCCAATGAACTACAATCGTGAATAAATACATTTCAAACATGCACATTCAAAGAAATAAAAATAAGACAGACAGCACTCTGTGTTGTAGGAGTTTGGTTTAATATCATACTGAAAAATAAATTAACGAAAAATAACTTTAAAATGCAACATAAGACAAAAGAGAGAAAGAAAAATCCAGATTATAAACATTCTTTGCCAGCAGGGGGTGGAATCGCAGTGCTCATGTAAGATTAAATTTACAAATATATTTATAAAAAGGAATTTATTAGACATATCCACAAATCACGAAAGCATTCCTTTACATCCAGGGAGCTGAATCTGGTTCTACCACCTGACCGTCGTTCGTCCAGCTACAAAAAGGTCTAGAAAATTTATATTTATATATGTATAGATTTCATACACATGCCCTGTGCGCGGATGAGGCTGTAAAAAACTAAACTGTACAAAAACAAAAAGCACACGGTGGTGATGTGGATGGAATGATGATGATTAAGTCAAAAAACATGATTCAGCAAAACAAGGTGACGACCTCCGACCCCCATGAGCTGAGGTCAAAGTCAGGATCGAACCTTTCAGTCATAAGATTCACGGATTGTGGCGTTAAAATCTGAAACAGTGACGCCATCTTGACAAAGTGTCGTCGGAAACGAGTGAGAACGAGCATCGACTGGATATTTAGTGTTTTTACTAAAACAACTTCCTGGTGCTTTAAAAACGGAGGAGGTGGTTCAGATGAGGAAGAGGAGGAGGAGGAGGAGGAGGAGGAATGACGAGAGAGGGAACAACACTCGAGTTCAATAATTAAATATTATCTACAGATGAACCGGAGGAAGAAACTAAAAAAAGATTTTACTCTGAAACCCCGGAAGTCAGAACTTTTAAGACCAACAACCAGTTAAACACGGAAATGTTTAAAAGCCAAAATTATCTCACAGGAAAGAAGAAATTGTTCAACATTTTCATAAATAGGCAAAATTATCGCAGTTTCTTCTTGAGATCCGAGGACCGTTATCAGTCTCGTGTTCAGAGCTGGAGCCGCGGAGGAAGGTTAAACCTTTTTGTCCCTAATCTCAGTCGACTGCAGCTCGTACGCAGCGCGCAGGCACGAGCTCGACGTGCGTCTGAACGTCGAGCCCTCGCAAACACAGTGCTGTGAAATCTTTCAGGTAAACACAAAAACATGGAGGTAAATTCTACAAATCATGATCATTTCATGACAAACTGGTCTAAAATAACGGCGTCTCGTCAGCACGACGTCTGCAGCGTCCGTCCAATCAGACGGACGCTGATGAGACGAGTCTGGTTTTAGGGGAAATCTTCGCTTCAGCTCTTTTACTTTCCCAGAATCAGAAACTTTAAATACAAAAACCTTTAGAGTAGCTTCAGACAGTTAAAAAGAAATACTTCAGTCAAAATCTTGTTTGTATGTGAAGTCACTTCCTAATTTATATATTTTTTAATCTTAGTTTTAAGAATATTTGATCAAATTCAAAATGCTTGCTAACGCTCATGTAACACTAATGATTCAACTAAACTGTACTTGATTATATATTTTCAATTTTAGTATTAATATAAAATAAGTGCTGGGCTGAAAAGGGACCACTGCATGGATGAGTTCATCTTCACTGAAGAAGACTGAGATAATAAATATTTGAATGAATACATTTTTTCCACATGCAGTTGAGAATAAAGTGTTTCTAGTCTGTGCAGGTTGGATTAGAGTTTCAGTTTATTAAACTCTAATCCAACCTGCACAAACTCCAGTTTCTGATTTTGGGTGAGAAAGAAAAACGTTCCCTGAAACCAAACCATCCTCGTCGCCCTGGAAACCACGCGTCCGTTTGTCGCCTGCTGAAATGAGTAAAGCTGTAAACTTTGGTTGTGACGCCTCCTCATGACGCCGCCCGGCGACAGGAGGAGGGACTGTGGTCATGCTCTTCATTCGTACATTCACATAAACGGGAATTGTAAAAGTCGACAGGTGAACACACCTGCGATGATGCGACAGATTAATGGCCCCTCCCACAATAACACCTTAACCCCGCCCACTAAATAAATCTGGGTCTACAGCGATCCTGACACCTACAGCCGGCGCGGCGAGGAACCCTCATCTACACTTGGAACAAAAACTGATTCACACGCCGTTTCAAAACTGTGCAGCGGAAGAGAAAGAGAGAGAAAGAGAAAGAGAAAAAGAGAGAGCGAGAGATAGGGGTGGGGGGGGTGAATAAAACATGACCGAAGACGTGAGCTGCTAGTTTTTCTTCTTGACGTTGTTGTTTGAGGCGAGCCGGGGCCGGGGCACCGGGATCAGGCTTCCCAACGGGACTCGACTCCGAGCCACCTCGAAGAGTTTGTAGAAAACCTTGAGGAGAAGGAAAGAGGGAGAAGGTCAGAGCGACCGAACGAGCCGGAGGAGGACGAGGCTCAAAACACATCTGATAACAACTCCAACGGTTTCAGGTTGTATTCCTCTGATTGTAAATAGATGCACAGGCATGTCCCTGAGGTGCTCACCTTCCGTGGAGTCCTCTGGAAGCATTGAGAGAAAATAAAGGACAGAATAAAGGAACAATCAGAAATTCTGTTTAGATTAGTTTCCTGCTGAATATTGGAGATAAACCTAAATGAATCCTGTGTTTACTCTTCATTTCTCTGGTTATAAAACCAACATCCGGGTATTTTTATGTCTAAATCTTTGTCTTTTCTCTTCCTGTTTAACAACCAATCAGAAAGCTTTCTGGAGTCTTTAACTTCCTCCTGGTTACTGTCGACTCTGCCAGAGAGGGGGCGCTGACGCACACTATTGGCTGCTGTAAACGACCAATCAAGGACCACGACAGTTCCACCATAGCTACACGTTTTTACCAGACACACAAATGAGGAATCAAACAGACCCAGATTTCTCATAAAAGAACATGAAAACATAAGTGGAACAACTTCCTCACACTTTGTTAATAAAGTTTAACTGAATCCACCTCTCACCTGTTCCCAGAGGGTTCCAGCAACCTTGTCGATGACTCCTCCCACCTCACGGAACTCTCCTGAGTATTTGACGTAAGCCCAGACACAGAGTGCCGTCAGAGCCACGCCCATCACGAGGTTGCACAGAGCGGCCACAGAGTTGATGCCCACAAACCCCGTGACCAGCGACACCACGTACATGATGAACATGACGGCGAACAGCGTGGCGGGTGTCCGTGCAGCATAGAAGATGTTCTTGCCGTCGTTGTGCTTGCCGAAGTTGGCGTAAGCTTCGTCGAGCTCCGCCTCCAGCTGCTCCTGGTAGCGCCGGCAGAATTCCTCACCGCCCATCTTCTTAACAGAGCGGAAGTGCCGCACCGACGCCTGGCGCAGCTCCACGTGACGGCGCTCCAGCTCCACCGGGGACATGTAGGGTTTATCTCCACCACAGACCTGAGACCAGCACACGAGACAAAGTAATGCAACAATTCAGTTAAACTCTCGCACAACTGGACGTGTGTGAGTGAGAGTGTGTGTGTGTGTGTGTACCTGCTCCATGCTCTTGTTGTACATGTCTTTGGCTCCTGCTACAGCTGCAAGGTTATTGGCCTCAGCTGTTGCCTGGTAACAGATGAGCAGAACGTTAAGAGTCTCATCTGATGGTTGATAATAAAACACTAATAAGACAAAGTTCATACTCTGATTCTCAACTCTAACATTTCAACCATGGTGAGAAATAAACTCGGCAAGAAAAAAAACATTTAAAAAAAAAATCGATTTAGTCAATAAAGCCGTCCGATATGATCCTTTCAGACAGATGAGTATCTGTTTCCTGTGTCGCAGCTGAACGGACCTGCAGCATTGACTTTGGGTGAGGAAGCTCCTCCCCCTGGTAGATCTTCATGTAAGCCTGAAAAACAACAAACGTGAACGATTGTGTTTGGTTATTCAGCTACAATTTATATTTCGAAGTAAAACACGAGTACAAGGTGGCGCTCGGACGGGAACTCACCTTGAAGTAGTGCAGCAGGTCTCTGCAGGTGATCTTCACTCCTCCAATCTCCTTCTCCACCAGGTTCTCTGGCGACAGCAGCGTCGGAACGAGATTCACCAGCTCCTTCTTAAACTCCTCATCGATATCTGAGACACAAACCACACGTTAAACATCCGACTGCTTCGTAACCACCAATGATTCAACCCATTAAACCTGACATTCATAAAAACGTGAGATTCTCCCTTTAGAGCCGTGAACGCCTTTTATATGATCTATAATACGATATGCAGGGAAAGTGAAATCATTATGGGAGATGTAGCTCATTTGTCAGCACTCTTGGGCTACAAACGTTTTTAAAGTAGTGCTGCAGACAATTTGCTTGTGATTGAAGCAGATTACAGAAGAATTTCATTGATTAAAACAAAAGATTCAGACCAAGACAATGTTTCTGAAAACCTGCTGACCAAGAATCAGACATTTGGAGGAGGAAGCACAAGTTTGCTGATTTTAGAGTTTTCTTAAAGTTCATGATCTTTAGTGGAAAGTCAAATTATTAAATGATGTCATGTCTCCATCTGCTTCAGAGGCTGAGAAGTCTGAGTTGGTAATTCTCTCAGCTCCACAGAGAATCGGTTTCAAACGCGCTCGGTCTTTATTTGTTCAAATCGATTAACTTCAGTTTCACCACGGTAACGATTGGCGTCGTACCTCTGAGCCGGCCGTCGAACTGAGGGTTGGTGGCGACCTTGAGGCCGGGGTGAGGCAGCAGGAAGCAGCCAATGTTTGAGAAACAGGAGTGGATGTGTTTCCTAACGTTCTGCAGCTCCTCGTGCTGGTTCTGCTTCACCTGGACACAGACGCTCACGTTAGTTTCACTCGGCTTCGTTAATCTGAGACCGTCTCCATGGACGGATTCTCTCCCTCGTTTGAAGGAGGTCAATGTGTAGTCTGTCACTCCCAAGTACTTTGACATCAGAAGCTTCCCACAGGGCATAAGGCTGATAAACAGCCGGCACTCTGCACTGCCCTCTTCTCACATGAACTACTTTAATGCAGACATTAAACTGCACTTTTCAGCACAGGTCATTTATTGTGATATTTAATAAATGAAGTAGTTCAGGTAAAGTGACAATAACATCACAAGTCAAGTGTGTTTTAATCTACACAACCGTGAAATTAAAAAGCTTTTGAACGGCTCAGTTTTCAGTGAACATGTGGAGCTCTTGGCCACACAGACCCCGGACCAGATTCTGTTAAACTGTGACGTTCACATTGAAGAGAGACTTGCCTGCAGCCGTTTCTCCAGGAAACTCCTTCCTCCGTCCAAACCATACGGATGTTCGTACGGGTAACTCCAGTCTCTGATCAGGAACATCAGAGTCTGAAAACACGTTCAGGTTACTGATTCAGGATCTGGATTCTACGACTTCATCCAGCTTAGAAAACTTACGGAGAAGATAGACTCCAGAAACAATTCTTTTTTATACAACTAAATTTTCTACCCCGTGTCATCTGAATACTCGGACAGCGACCTGCTGCTCATACCTGGAAAGGTTTCTCGTAGACTTCCTCCATAGCGAGTCTCCCATACTCAGTGAAGAGCTGAGGGGACACAGATTCAGATCTAATCAACAATCATCAATGCTCAGCAACACACATCTATAAACTCAGACTGGGTAGAAACAACATGATTTGGTCTATGTGAAAAGAAATGATGTACGTGATCATTTGCATATAGAGCAGGAAGTGAGATCCGATCACAAGTGGTCATGGGAGACAGTCAGGACACATTTCTGTCGAACTATATTAACGTCAGGTGTGAACAGACTTAACGTCGACCACTTGTGATCAGATCTCTCAGGGACAGATGTTAAAACCAGGTCTGAACGGGATCTAATGTGAACATACGTGACCGTTTCCCCGGACATGAACGTGTCTCCTGTGAAGCAGCAGCAGCAGGTTGTCGGGTCCGACTCGGTCAAACAGGAACATGTGAGGAACATCCAGGCGAGGGGCGGAGCCTGTAGAGCAGCAGGAGGCCGGACATGACGTATAAACTCTGCTGTGGAAAGATCAGTGTTGTTGTTTCCAGCTCATCCACACCGGCGTCGGCCCTCAGCACCAAAAGATCTGGAACCTCCTCGTGTTTCCAAGTGGACGTCTTCATCTTCTACGTGTACGGCTCCTCTTCTTCATCCTGAGATCTTTGTGTTCTTCCAGTTTCATGGAAACTTTCCCAACTAAAGGGCTGGCAGGAAAACAGTGTTCTCACATAGAGCCCCTCCAGGACAGTTCAGGAGTACCCAGAGTTCAGTGCAGGTCTGACAGCAGCTTGACAGTGATCCGACTCCTTCTGGTCAAAGAACTGTTTCCATGTGTGAAGTCAACATGTGCAGAACCATGTGGCATCATCAAATCCCGCCCTCACGGTTTGATTGACAGGTGCTCTGACATGCACTGATGAACTGGGCCCAAACATGGAAGAGGATTTCCCACCAGGTTGTTTATTGAGAGCAGTTTCTGCCTCATAAGGCTGCGTTCAGTTTAATCCTGACACAGATCTCGTCAGTCGTGTCTTTAAAAAGAAAACGTACTTTCACAGAACGGCTGAAGTTAATCTGTTGGATTAAAAAAAAAAAGAATTCAGCCGAGAGACTGTTACTGCGACTGGAAAGAAAAAGAAAATGACAGAGTGAAAAAGTCAAAATAAAACTGAACTAAGTAGTTGAGACAAAGTATCTGGAGCAGCAGCAGGTTTAATACAATCTACTGCTTCAACAAATGGACAGTTTTATTAGTTCTCATGATGATACTGGTCCTTCATTAAAGGATAATTCAGATTTTTAACTCAAATCTAAATTAGCAGCAGCTCACTACTGAGCAAGAATAACTGGCAACTGTCAAACAGCAGCTGCAACGTTCAAGTCCGTCTACTAAGCACCGACACGTTCTGATGGTTGTTATAAGAGAGTGACCGGGTTCATGAGCTGCTCTCAGACCTGAACTCCAGAAAACATCCTGAGATTATCCTGAGGTTCTGTATATGACACCAAACCTACGAGTAGGAACTTTTCCTTCAGCCCCCTAGTAAAATGTCCATGAGACAATACAACAGAAGAAATGTGACTCTTTAGGTGAATTTGCAAATGCATCCAGATACTTGTAATACTGTTGTCAAGGCAAAAATAATCATTACGACCGAGTCAGTAGCTTCTTCTGTACCATCTTCCATGAGCTGTAACAACACTGATCTTTCCACAGCAGAATCTATACGTCATGTCCCGCCTCCTGCTGCTCTACAGGCTCCGCCCCTCGCCTGAACGTTCCCACATGTTCCTGTTTGAACGAGTCGGACCCGACAACCTGCTGCTGCTGCTTCACAGGACAAACACTCGTTAAGAGTCAGATGATTTAGTTTCACCACAGTACGTCGCTCAGTAATTTGACTGCACACGTGAGTTGCTGGTTTTCAGCTGCTTACATCAGGTAGTTTGTTGTTAAGTGTTGAGATCCTTCAGTAAATTAAAGTAAACCCATCCTGCAGGCTGATACTGACCTGAAGGTGCTGCAGGTCGTCTTCCTGGACGTTCTGGGACAAGTTGTACACCTAAAACACAAACAAGCATTGACCCGTTGGTGACACCGGGCCTTTATCTCTTTAAAGTATAAGTAGACGCAGCCCGAGTAGTCATGGACATGATTCATTTTTAATAATAGTTGTGAATAATGTGGGTCTTTAGAAACAGCTGACCTGGACAGAGCTGGTCATGGTGCTCAGAGCGAACAGAGTGGCACAGTCTTTAATAGTTGATTGGCTGTCAAATGCCCCCTGTGTGTCGATTAGTAGAACTGCAACCTGCAACAACAAAAGCGCACAGTCATTTCATCAAATCACAAAGTTGACAGTGGCGGCGGCGGCGGCCCGTGAACCAACCTTGCAGCCGTCTGGTTTCTCCACCACAAAAACCTCGCTCCAGGCCAGGATGCCCGTGGTCTCCCCCTCACAGCCGCCACGCCAGGTGAAGCCCGTCAGAGGCTCGTCCTCGCTGCCCACCCAGGAACTGGACTGGGGGGGGGGGAGCAGAGTTTACAACACGGCTCCTGAGCCAGTTTGACATCAGTAATCCGATTGAAAGAAAGATGTCAGATTCAAATCAGTTTACTGCATCATTAGTTTTATACTGTAAGATGGAGGGCAGTTTACACATGAACTTTTCCTTTGGTACAACTTATTTCATATTACAGGGTCAATGTATTGTAATATATATTTTCTAAAAATCTGAACGGATCAAACGTTACTTTCTACCTGATCAAAAGTAATTTGTCACACTGATGAACTTGTACAAACCCCGACTGGTTATGAACAGACCTCGTACATGAAGTATGTTAATCAGCTAAAACATGAATCCTTGTTGCACAGTCCCAGTATACAAAGTGTGCGTGTGTGATTATGTCACACATTAACATGGTCTTTATCTGTGGAATAAGCAGCCCTGCAGCTGGAGGCCTGGCCACAGAGCAGACATTGTGCCGGAGTAAAAGCCTCTTTACTGTGTGATGAAAGGCTGCAGGCTGTTCCTGTGCTTACTGTAGATTAACAAGGAGCAAAGGTTGAGTCACAGAACTCAGTCTAAACTCTCCTCTGCCCCTCGAAACGTTTCAGACAGAACAACTTCTCCTGGGTTGTTTCTCTGCTGCAGCGACAGGAAGTCACCTGGAACAATACCAGTGTCCCCGAGTTCAAATTAAATGGTGGATAACTTGATACAGTGACTTTTATGATTGAAGGCAAGATTGAGAAAGATTCATTCTTCTACAACTTGTCTGAAAACTTCCAGACCTGTAGCTCAGTTGTGTTCCTTATATTTTCAAACCTGCAGAAATCTGTAATTTCAATCAAGGAAAAAGATGCATTTCATTTGGTTGCCTGTTGGTGGCGTCACACCCGCTTTGTTCACGCGTGTTCAAAGTGAGTATTTACCATACACTTTAGATCTCGGTGGTTTTTAACTCAAGGTTGGAAGCGGATAAAGAATTTTAGTCGCCAAACGTCTGGATCTTAAATCAGAGAAACGAGCTGAGCAAACGTTAGCGGCAGCTCGACTCAGCCAATCAGAGAAACAGTTTTAACATGAAGCCGCTTTATTCACTGTTTCTACTGGAGTGAATCAGTGGTTTGTTTTGGAGGAGGAGACGTCTGAGGAGAATTCAGATAAAAACACAATTGAAGTTTTTATGTAACTGAACAGAGACATGCTGTTGTTTCCTCCAGTTTCTTGAGTACCTGCTTGTACATGTATCGCAGCATGAAGTCCAGCAGGAAGGACTTGCCCTTGCGGAATGCTCCAGCCACACAGACGACGACCACATGGAGGTCCTGCACCTCCTCCTGAAGCAGCAGCCTCTCCAGCGCCTCCTCCTGCAGCGTGAACGAGTGCTCCTCCTCGTTAGCCACCACGATCTGAACGGGACGAGCTCTACCCACCTCCAGCAGGTAGTCTTCCTCCTCAGGCATCATCTGGGATGCGTCCGACGGGAACCGGTGGCCACCTGAGGAGGAGAAAGATGTTAAAATCCAGACTAAAAGCTGAGGTCTCAATAACATGTTATCTTAATAAGCATGAGGACAACGGCAAGTTCCTGTTAAACTACACACCACACTTCTGAATAAATCTGTATCCACATCCAGAACCTGGGCTGACACGAACACAGACGGGATCAGACTGGAGCCACGAGCTGGTCGTAAACTCACTTCACACTAGATTTAAGACCAAAGAAACATTGCTGCATTTGACCTAGAACTGGGGATTACTGAGCCTACTTATTCCAGAAGTCTCTGTATGTGGAAGGCACATCTCAAGGAGCTTCACACTTGGTATGTGTTGAGGGAAGTGCAGCGATACAGTCAATTGATCATAAACAGCTTCAGCACAGATGAACCAGGCAGGATGAACAGACTTTCCTTACTTCACTCTACACCATAGCTCTGCCCTAGGGTTGGGCGATAAGTGGAAATCAATTACGGCTGTAAACGATTATGAAAAGAAAGATGGTGTCCTGTGTTTTGTCAGGCCCCATGACGCCCGGGCCCCAATGCCTGCGTGAGCAGCGTGTGACTGCGCCGCAGTTCTGCTGCACGAGGTTCGTGGTACAGCTGTAAGCCGGGTTATGCACTCAACGGCAAAACACTACAGTGGCCCGCTGCTGCTTCAAGATCAGGGCAGACACATTATAGGCATAGGAGCCTTGCACCGTCCATTTGTCCTCCCTCCTCCGTCTCCCGCTGACAATCAGCTACTGAAGTTCACTTTGTGTTTGTAAACTCAAACTTTTGATATGGTCTCATCTCCCAGAGCCAATATGACATGTCCACTGTGCTTAAACACATGACATGTAACTTAGGTTTGATCAGTTCAGTGACAGTGATGCTCATTGGCACGATTAACTTAATAACATTGGCCATGATAGTGATTAATAGTAAAATAACTAAAAGACTAAAGAAGGATGAAGTGATGTGTTGTTTCAGCTTCCCTCTTTGTTTCCTCTTCGTTCTGGAGGAGTGATTTTCCCCTCGGGCAGGTTATGTACAGGACGGAGCGAACACTGAGAGACTGAATTAACCGGATCACTGATCATCTGAAACGCTGCAGTTCAAGCACATCATCATCATCATGGCCCCAAAATGTCTCCCGGCACCTCATTTACATCCTCCCCTGGATGTAAAGGAATGTCAACAATGACGGACTACAGCATCTCGTTTTATTTTAATAAAATAATCCATTTCTGGATAGTGGGAGAAGTGTAGCGGTGTCATCCATCTTTATCACATGGCGTCCACTCCAGCGAGTACCATCACGTCCCATGACCAATCCTCGAAACTGACGCACAGCAAAACCGGCTCCCGAGGGGAAATTCATCCAAAAAGAGTCAAACATGACTTTGAAACATCCAGAGCTGCAGATCAGTGACCATAAGACCTCTGCCTTAAAAGGAGAAGGCTTCGTTAGTCTCTGGGTTGAGCCTGGGGATCAACACTGACTCAAGGCTCTGTCTCTTTACTGTAAACCTGCAGTGATCGTCCTAAAGTTTCCTCTCGCCTGAGTTCCTGTGAAACTTCACTGGCTGGACGCCATCAGGAAACTTCTCAGTGTTTATTGATCCCTGTGAGCTTTGCGTGACCTTCGTTCCAACAGTCAGACGGTAGATAAGACGGAGGCCAAGTCCACGATGAAGGACACACAAAAGGATTCAGTAAAAAGTGTTGCTGTCACAATACAGAGGTTCTACAGATAAGAACCCACACGATCAAATGCATCTATGCAACAGCAGCATTGACCAAATCGTCCTGACGCACTCTGGCGTTTCAGTGGTGCCGATCCAGGCGTCAGTGACATCTTTGTGTTTCTGTTGTCAGGACAACTGCACCTGTAGGAAGTGGTGACGTCAAACCTGATGACTTGTGTTACATGCTGACACACACGAGGATATATTAGTTTCACTGATGTGCAGCCGTGTGGATGTAGACGGAGACTCGCTGCTCAGTTCACATCTGGCAAGAAAAGCGAGGATCATCCACACGGAGGCTCGTGGTGAAAAGATGTTGACGCATCAGATTCAAGAGGGCAGTTGAAAGTGCACAGGAAACATTGATGAGCAGAGAATTGATTGACAGTAGATTATTCAGTCTGAATTATTAGCACAGACAGATGTTCTGCCCAGTTGTTGTTCTGCTGAGCACTAAGAGCACACTTCATATCCAGATCAACATAACGCAAACCTTTTCTCAAACTGTGTCCAGAGTCAGTTAAAACAGCAGCAGTTTCCTTCAGGAAATATTTTCCATCTCTGGTAAGAAAATATAAAAAATAACTCTTGTAACGTCAGAGAAAAAAAAAGCGTGTATATATATATATATATTATATAAATAAAATTGTCAATGATTCCTGAGATGTCGTTTTGACAGTTATTTTTTTTACAGGTTAATCATAAATTCTTGTAATAAGAGTATAAAGAAAACAGAGCCAAATATATAGAACGTGAACGAAGAGAAAACATTTTATGTCATATGTAAACAATACACATCTTTTCTGCATCATTTATTCTATATAATAAGTTATAGTGTCTGTGAAAGGCTCATATCAGCTGATATTTATGAGTCAGGTTCTACAGCGGATCATCAGGTCGTGTTTGACGTATGTAGTTCCCTACATTTCTGTTAACAAACACGACAACGACAGTAAACATGCATATTTTCTTGCTTATCCAACAGGTCCAGCTGGCCTATGGATTCCTGTATTCTCACTTTAAACTACTAACTTAGTCATAACAAAGTTTGAAGAGGGCAAGCCTTAAAACATGAATCTGGATTTTGGAGAACAGTTTTCAGAGATTGTCCGGGTCCGACTCGTTCAAACAGGAACATGTGGGAACATCAGGCGAGGGGCGGAGCCTGTAGAGCAGCAGGGGCGGAGCCTGTAGAGCAGCAGGAGGCAGAGCCTGTAGAGCAGCAGGGGCGGAGCCTGTAGAGCAGCAGGAGGCCGGACATGACGTATAAACTCTGCTGTGGAAAGATCAGTGTTGTTGTTTACAGCTCATCCACACCGGCGTCAGCCCTCAGCACCAAAAGATCTGGAACCTCCTCGTGTTTCCAAGTTGACGTCTCTATCTTCTACGTTACGGCTCCTCTTCTTCATCCTGAGATGTTTGTGTTCTTCCAGCTTCACGTCCGTCACGTGTTAGAAACCTCATCAACACGTCCACTCGCTCTCTGGGAAGCTTCCACACATTGTCCTGCTGTTTCCTCACATGGACTCACTCTGACATGTTACACACATGTTACTAGGAGGCTGCAGGAGAAGATCCAGAACATGTCCAGAGACTCAGACATCCAGAACATGTGAGGAACACGTCCAGACTCCAGCTCATGTCTAAAAGCAACTTGTGTCCTTGAATTAAAAAAGACATTATAGGCAAAATCTCTATTACAAAATCTGCACGATAAATGTCGACGTGCCCCTTTGAAGAAACCCTCATCGTACCCGACTCAGATCAACACGCCTCAGTGAATGTCCGAGTCTAATAGCAATTTTGTCCTCATTCAATGATCAGAATAGAGCTGAACATGTGACTTGGGAATAAGAGGATAACCACACCACGCGTCACATGACTCCTGATGCCTCAGTTTTTGCCCCACTTCGGTGTGAGCACAGTGTGCAGCACTCCTCCCGGGTCAGGTCTCTGCAGCAGCAGCTGAACAGTTGTGACTGAGCTCCTGTTGAACACTCCAGCCCCGACTGGAACTCAGCTTCACACTGTCACAGTAAACTCAGGGTTCCAGTCAGTTTGTAACCCAACACCACAGCAGGTAAAGCCCGGGAGTCCCTCAGATGGGATTAGTCACAAACACAACTGTGGTAAACACCATGACACTCTGCAGCAGGGATTTAGAAACCTGATGCAGCTTCAGGAGAACGAGTCGGTTCTGATCCACCAGGGTGAAGAGGTGAAGATCAAAAACAGTCGTTTAGAATCAAACAGAGTCCCTGTCAATCCCCTCAGCAGGAGACTGAGCATGTTGGAGTGACAGGAGAACCAGAGCTGCCCGGTGGCACTGAGCTGGAGGAGGGAAACGAGGTTTGAGTCATCACATGGGAAGTGGAAGAGGAGCCTTCTGCACCTGTATCTACCGGAACTACAATTAGTCTTAAACGGCTCAATTTCTGTAGAGAACTGTGTTTCACTGAGGAGAAGTTAAGGCTAACAGAAGCTAGCTAACACGTAAAGCCCGTGTCCAGTGAAACCAGCCAATGATCCACTGATGAGTCCGCCTGAGAAGTGACGCTAGCGTGTTGATGCTAGCTAGCTGTGGACAGTGTCTCAGCTGCGCGACACTACGGGACAATAACGAATTAGCTCGAAGAGGCTAGCAGCTGTTAGCAGAGCGCTAACAACAAATACACATTCAGGCGAGCAGCTCGGCTAACAGCTAGCGGCTAACAGTGGGGCTGCTCCGGGACAACACGCCGGGGGCTGAGCCGCCGCTGCCCCGGGGGAGAGTTCCCCCGCTCGGACCCAGACACGACAGAGGAGGGGGTTCGACGGAGCCCAGCTGCCCGCGGTGTCAGTTCAAAAACGTCCGCTCAGTGGACACACAGCGCGGAGGCGGAGGTCACGTATCCAGGGTGTCCCCGCTCCCAGCCCCGCTCCCAGCCCCGCACCCAGCCCCGCACCCTGCCCCGCACCAGCCCCGCTCCTGCCCCGCACCGGCCGCTCCTCCGCCTTCACTCACCCTCCGAGAAGATGCTGTTCTTGTGATTCCGCTGCTTCAGCCTCGTCTCCTCCTCCGCCGCCATCTTTCCTGACCTGCTGCTGCTGGCGGACCGCTCTGACGTCACACGAGCCGCGCGGTCCTAAATACAGTGTCCAGGCCCCGCCCCCTGCTCAGCGAGCCGCTAGCGTCCGCAGCTAATGCTAACGGTTAGCGAACAAGGGCTAAAGAGACTCATATTTTATTATATTATTTAGTTAATTAATGTCTCGTGAAAGAGGAGCAGATTATGTCAAATGTTCTTCTTTCTGAGATTTTGTGTTAAACTGTTAAATTGTTTTGTTTGGTTCTATACTAATATTAAAAGTCTAAACGTTCACTTAGAAAATGTAATATTACTCTAGGTTCATTTCTGTTCCTAGATATTTTCTTTTTGTTGCCGTTAAAATATTTTATGATTTATTTCAACAAATCCAAGCAGATGTTGAATAAATGTTTGTCAAAGATGTTTCGGTCATTTCAGGTCGTTCTTCTCTCTCTGATGTTCAAGTGCTTCTGATCACTTTGGTTTTTATTAGTTATTTGATGATCTAAGAACAGGCTGAGACGTCATGATTGACAGCTGACACTGACTCAGTATTGGTCAAGCTGGTGTATGGGCGGGACCTCAATAACTCGACTCCACCCCACGATCACTACTGCACAGACTGTTATGACATCATAACCACAAGATCAGGGATTTTCCGACAGAGCGTTGCCAGGCGGTCGCCTCCGTCAAAGGTCTGCCCTTCAGACGGCAGCGTTCCTACCTGAGATATTTTTGCTTAATTTCTCGCTAGTATGAGGACGTGGAAACACGTCAGCCATCTTTATTTATAGTCTGGACAAAAACAATTGTATTATTTTATTATTTAAAACATTAAGCTGCTGTTACTCCAGTAACCACGTGCAGCTTGACGTGTACCGGCTCCCTCATTAATCGAGCCTGAATGTCAGAACTTGTTTGAGAAACCTTGTGACTTATCTGTGGAAAATGGATTTGAGTGGAGAGAGTCTGCCCTGATGGAACCGTGTGAGACAGGAGCGAATCAGCGTCTGTCTCACACCGGACGCAGTCCATCGAGGGGACAGGTCCTCACCTCCTTTAGTACATGTTGATAGTCTGGCACATTTTTCTTTTTAAGATGGAGAAGTCATCTCTGACACTGTGGAGGAGGTTCCAACTCATGTCCTGTGTGTTGCCTGGTGTAATCAGATTACAATCTGCCTTCACACGTGGATGTTAAAGTGTGGTTCAGTGTTATCTGATGACGCTCCAGTCACACTGACTCTATTCTACTTTCAGGACTGATAATATGAGCCGCAGATATCATACTTCAGCTGAAACGCACCACAAAGACTTCAACTGTCACTGCATGTACCTTCAACCCAGTCTCAGGCTGGACTGTGATTGGCTAATGTGTGTCACACATCAACACGGCGATGAAAACAGAAGCTGTGTTCTGTTCTCCGGCCACAAGTTCAATTTCATTTCACGCCAGCGACAGATGAGGCTTTGTGCTGCAGAGGAAGATGTTTGTGTGTGTGTCGGATGTTGTGCAGCAGAGCAGAGCCTCCACAGTCGTTCAGACGATTCTGAAATCATTTGATCTCTGAATTATTGATGAAAACACTGAAGCAGCTGCTTAAGTTGATCAGGGATGAAAAGTCAGAGCAGATCATGTTCCTGCTTTTTCTAAATGTGTGCAGCACCTTCGTTCTCCACTTTACTCCTGCACCATATCTCAGCTCAGGGGTCACATCCTTCAGAGGCTGCATGTAAAGACTGATTGCGCCACAAGGCTCCTTCCATCCCTGAGAAACCAAGGTTCCTACAGGTGGATTCTTCCTGGCCCAACCGGTCCCAGGATTCATTGAGCCTCATTGAACATCTGTTTTCAAAGTTCTAGTGACGTCCAATGCTTGAGTATCACACTTCAACTTATTCAACAGCTGACGGTGCCGTGTTAAAAACCCAAGGGGAATAAAAACTTCAGCTCTGTTGCTAGGGAACAGCAATAAGGGCGGGACGAGCTGGTGACAGCAATCTCGAGAATCTTCTGTAAACCAGACTCATTCCTGTTTGACCTTCACGGTCCAAACGGTGCAGCAGCTGAGACACAGCTCTGGTTGTACTAACCCGATCCTGCAGGTCGAGAGGTCAGAGGTCACAGGTCACATGTCACAGGTCACCAGTCAGAGGGCAAAGGTCAAATTGCTGCACACAGACAAGTCTGAGATTTCAGGTGACAACATCCAGACAGGCTGAGCACGGAGTATGGATTCAGATTCAGACTTTTCCTCTGGCGCCACCATGAGGTGATGTTTGCTTAGTGACTTCATATTAGCTGAAAACATGACCGACCGTCAGCCCCCGATGTGCTCAGCTGTCTCAGAGGAAGCAAACCAGGCACCTGTTTGGGCCCAGAGGGAGAAATGGCTCCTGATGGTTCGTCGTACTGACGTGTTTCACTATAACAACAATAAACCTCCTTAAACTTACACAACTTCGAAAGTAAGTTCACAGATTCTATAGGAAACATGAAGTAGTGTCGACAAAACTGGTTTGTGATTGGCTGCCCCTCCCTAATCCTAAAAAACATAACAATAAATATGTAAAAGTTAAAATCACAGACATCTTCATTTATATAATTTATATATTTAAATCATTACATGATGATACAAACAATGGATAAATACATTAACTGATAATCAGTTAAAAATATCTTCTTAATTATTTAGCGCCATTAAGTAAATAATATCTACATAAACATTTACAATTCATGGGATGGTGCTGGATTGAAAAAGAGAAAAATGACAAAAGAGAAAGTTTGGATTGTGGAGACGTCGTCCAGAGGGTTAGGGTCCAGAGTCTGAAACAGATTCACTGAATGTGACGTGTCTGAGGTGAAGCAGCTCGATTTATTAAATCTGCTTAATGACATTTGAACGTGAAAAACAGTTTCAGACTGGTTTCAGTTCCTCCTCTAACTATAAACTGCTGTTGCTGTGCTCTGTTATCACTTTGTCGACAGTGACACAGAAACAAAGTCCACTGAACTGATATCAGAGGTCAAAGGTCACCGAAGCTGAAGCGGTGATTCAGCTGAAACCGCACAAAGCCACTGGGTGAAGGAGGAAGATCTCTGACAGAGGGAAGAGTTTGAAACGTGAAGGATTTCACAATCAGCTCGCGACAGAAACTGACTGAAGACAAACGGAACTGTCACAGAGACACAGAGAGAATAAAACTGTTCCTGATCAAAGAGACAAAACGGACAGAACACCTGAGAGAAGACTCTTGACTCTGGGAAAATCAAACTTTGCAAACTATCCGTCAAGAGAAAAGCTGGACTCAACCGCTGGAAGACAAACCTGTTGTCGTCCTCCTCAAGTACTGAAGGTAAATAACTGCAGCTCTTTTCTTCATTTTCATTCTTATCGATTATTAATTCTCTGAAAAATATTTATGTCTTCATTATTTTAATCTTAGGAATTAGTTTGTTTGACTACTGAAAAAACTGCTTTGACTTAATGTTGTGTTGGTGAGTCCCGAGTTGAGTTCAGCTGCTCAGTCAGTTTCACATCCTCCAGACGAGACCACGTCACATTAAATGTCTTTTAAGTGAGTCTGCGTTATATTATATTATATTATATTATATTATATTATATTATATTATATTATATTATATTATATTATATTATATTATAGTAAAGTATATTATATTATATAATATTATATAATATTATATTATATTATATTATATTATATTATATTATATTATATTATATTATAGTAAAGTATATTATATTATATTATATTATATTATATTATATTATATAATATAATATTATATTATATTATATTATATTATATAATATTATATTATATTATAGTAAAGTATATTATATTATATTATATTATATTATATTATATTATATTATATTATATTATATTAATATATTAATATCTTTATTATACTTGTTGGACAGGACTTCACCTCGTCACCTCATCTGTTCATCATCTGTTCATCAGTAGAAAATGAGAAAGATCAGCTCACCCAAAGACAAGTGAGTTTATTCACTGTGTATTTACATCGTTCTGTTCAAACACAGAAATACATGAAGTTAACTTAGGTTCAGGAGCAGGAGCCTCAAACCTCATCCGTCCTTCCTCATCCCTCAAACCTCATCCCTCCTTCCTCATCCCTCACCCCTCATCCCTCATCCGTCCTTCCTCATCCCTCACCCCTACTTCCTTATCCCTTAACCCTCATCCCTCATCCCTCACCCCTCATCCTCATCCCTCATTCCTCATCCCTCACCCCTACTTCCTTATCCCTTAACCCTCATCCCTCCTTCCTCATCCCTCCTTCCTCCACCCTCACCCTCATCCCTCACCCCTCATCCCTCATCCCTCATCCTCATCCCTCATCCCTCATTCCTCATCCCTCCTTCCTTATCCCTTACCCTCATCCCTCCTTCCTCATCCCTCCTTCCTCATCCCTCATCCCTCCTTCCTCATCCCTCCTTCCTCATCCCTCACCCTCATCCCTCATTCCTCATCCCTACTTCCTTATCCCTTAACCCTCATCCCTCCTTCCTCATCCCTCCTTCCTCATCCCTCACCCCTCATCCCTCATCCCTCACCCTCATCCTCATACCTCATCCCTCATCCCTCATTCCTCATCCCTCATCCTCATCCCTCCTTCCTCATCCCTCATACCTCATCCCTCATCCTCATTCCTCATACCTCATCCGTCATCCTCATTCCTCATCCCTCATCCCTCATCCCTCATACCTCATCCCTCATCCCTCATACCTCATCCGTCATCCTCATCCCTCACCCTCACCCTCACCCCTCACCCCTCATTCCTCATCCCTCCTTCCTCATCCCTCATTCCTCATCCCTCCTTCCTCATCCCTCATTCCTCATCCCTCCTTCCTCATCCCTCACCCCTCATCCCTCATACCTCATCCGTCATCCTCACCCCTCACCCTCATTCCTCATTCCTCATTCCTCATTGCTCATTCCTCATTCCTCATTCCTCCTTCCTCATCCCTCATCCTCACCCTCACCCCTCATTCCTCATTCCTCATCCCTCATCCCTCACCCCTCATCCCTCATACCTCATCCGTCATCCCTCATCCCTCATTCCTCATTCCTCATTCCTCATCCCTCATCCCTCATCCCTCATCCCTCATCCCTCCTTCCTCATCCCTCCTTCCTCATCCCTCCTTCCTCATCCCTCATCCCTCATCCCTTAACCTCATACCTCATCCCTCCTGCAGAGTGTGTTTCTGTGGGTTTGAGATATGATATATTTTTCTATTTTAAGAAGGAGACAGAGGTTTAAGGTTGTTTGACTTTGCCGATGGTTTGTGCTCAACTGAAGTCTGCTGCTTACACAATAAAATGTTACTAAACTTTTATTTTGAAAGGTATTTCGGGGTGTGGTTGATCTTCTTCCTTCTCGGTTTGGGGACACTGTTGCCATGGAACTTCTTCATGACTGCGACCGTGGTATGACATCACTTCCTGTCTGTCCTGTTAATGACCTTGTCACTGATTGACGAGAACGAACAAAGTCAAATTCATTCCTGAGCCCGAGGGGCCAACGTTGAATCATTATTTAATCTGCTGGTGAAACGTAAAAACAGTGAAATTGTTATTCACGTCGATGGTAACTCCTGATGACAAATAAACATTGAGTGAGTTTGTATTTTAACGATGTGTACCTGAAGCGTCTTCTGTGTCTTCAGTACTTCACCAGCCGTCTGAAGGACCCATTGGTCGATTCTTCAGCCAATCAGACAGAGGCGGCAGGTGAACATCGCAGCGTTCTGGAGGCGAAGTTCAACAACGTGATGACGCTGTGCGCCATGCTGCCGCTGCTGCTCTTCACCTGCCTCAACTCCTTCCTGCACACGATGTGAGCCTTGTTCATCCTCCGTGTTTTATTTGGGTTTTGATTATATTTTGTTTGATGTTTGTTGTTTGTTTGTATTTTTTTACTTTGTTTGTTCCACAGTTTTCATTAATATGTAGTTTTACAGTTTTATTTCGTTCCTGAGCTCTCAGTCGATTCTTGATCTTCTTCTTCTCTCGGTTCAGTGTTTCTCAGCGTGTGCGTGTGATGGGCAGTCTGCTCGTCATCATGGTCGTCTTCATCGCCACCGCCATCCTCGTCAAAGTTCCTCTGGAGCCGCTCACCTTCTTCTCCGTTACCATGGTGAAGATCGTCATCATCAACTGTGAGTTTGTTTGTTTACCTGAACTAAACCTGAAGTTACTCGATAAGCACAAATCGTTTTCCTAGTACAGGCCTCAGGGCAGTCTGTTGATCTGCTTGTTTGTTTGTTTGTTTGTTTGTTTGTTTGTTCGGAGCCTTGGGGGCCGTGCTGCAGGGCAGTCTGTTGATCTGCTTGCTTGTTGTTTGTTTGTTTGTTTGTTTGTTTACAGCCTTGGGGCCGTGCTGCAGGGCAGTCTGTTGATCTGTTTGTTTGTTTGTTTGTTTGTTTGTTTACAGCCTTCGGGGCCGTGCTGCAGGGCAGTCTGTTGATCTGTTTGTTTGTTTGTTTGTTTGTTTGTTTGTTACAGCCTTCGGGGCCGTGCTGCAGGGCAGTCTGTTGATCTGTTTGTTTGTTTGTTTGTTTGTTTGTTTGTTTGGAGCCTTCGGGGCCGTGCTGCAGGGCAGTCTGTTGATCTGCTTGTTTGTTTGTTTGTTTGTTTGTTTGTTTGTTTACAGCCTTCGGGGCCATGCTGCAGGGCAGTCTGTTGATCTGTTTGTTTGTTTGTTTGTTTGTTTGTTTGGAGCCTTCGGGCCGTGCTGCAGGGCAGTCTGTTGATCTGCTTGTTTGTTTGTTTGTTTGTTTGTTTGTTTGTTTGTTTGTTTACAGCCTTCGGGGCGTGCTGCAGGGCAGTCTGTTGATCTGCTTGTTTGTTTGTTTGTTTGTTTGTTTGTTTGTTTGTTTACAGCCTTCGGGGCCGTGCTGCAGGGCAGTCTGTTGATCTGCTTGTTTGTTTGTTTGTTTGTTTGTTTGGAGCCTTCGGGGCCGTGCTGCAGGGCAGTCTGTTGATCTGTTTGTTTGTTTGTTTGTTTGTTTGTTTGTTTGTTTGTTTACAGCCTTCGGGGCCGTGCTGCAGGGCAGTCTGTTGATCTGCTTGTTTGTTTGTTTGTTTGTTTGTTTGTTTACAGCCTTCGGGGCCGTGCTGCAGGGCAGTCTGTTGATCTGCTTGTTTGTTTGTTTGTTTGTTTACAGCCTTCGGGGCCGTGCTGCAGGGCAGTCTGTTGATCTGTTTGTTTGTTTGTTTGTTTGTTTACAGCCTTCGGGGCCGTGCTGCAGGGCAGTCTGTTCGGAATGGCCGGTTTGCTGCCAGCTTCGTACACGACTCCGATCATGAGCGGTCAGGGACTCGCTGGAACCTTCGCTGCCTTCGCCATGATCTGCTCCATCGCAAGTCGGACCAATAACTTATCAATAAATTACAGATCAATAGTTTTCCTCTATTCAATAATTATTTTGTTTGTGTTAATGATGTAAAGTGTGATGTCATAACCCCCCTCCCCCTCCTCCCCTGTAGGTGGAGCTGAACTTCATGACGCAGCGTTCGGTTATTTCATCACCGCCTGTGTCGTCATTTCAGTTTCACTCCTCTCATATGTCCTGCTGCCGAAACTGGTAACACACACACACACACACAGGAAGTGAGGTCATAACTAAAGGTTCAGCTTAGATTACATCACATCCCTCTGACACTATTTACCTGTACACACCTGAGTCACATGACAAACTTTATTTCCTGAGAGAGATGAGCTGTGATTGGCTGGCAGATACCTGTGATATCAATTATTATATTGATAATAAAACTGTTTGTGACGCATTTTGATTATTTACTGAACCACTTCAATGTGTGTTGTGGACATGTGTTCGTAATGTTGTGTTGTGAAGTCGTAGTTTACAGATTTACCTTGTGTCATATAATCTAATAATGAGACAAAGATCTACAATCAGCAGCAACTTAAATAACAAGTGACACCTGAGCACATGGCTCCGAGACGCAGCCCGCAGCCAAATCCGACGTTTAAGTTCAACGTAAACAATCTGCAGAAAACGATCGGAAACTCGGAAAATGTCGAGTTTATTACGTGGAGCAGAATTTACACACTGAAACCAACTGAAATAAATAAACAAAACACCAACTTTACATCATGTTTCATGTGAACATGTAGAAACATGTGGACATATTCTCTGTCACGTTTAAGTTTGATCGTTGTGGGAACTTTTATTTCATTACTTTTTCATGTTTGTGTTTCAGGAGTTTTTCCAGTTTTATCAAGAAAAAAACAAGAAACAGAGAAAGGACGACGAGAACTCATTGAATCTGATGAACGAAGGTTCAGATACACTCAACACATCCATGTCACTGTTCACATGTATGTACATGTACATCTTAACACGTGACTCTCCTTCCTCTGCAGACAGGAAACAGGAAGCAGCTTCTGAAACTCAAAACATCTCCATGATGAAAATATTTAAAAAGGTCAAAGACAGAAAAATCTGAATCAATTACAATCATTGTTTATATCGATGATCCATCATCAGATTGATGATGAGTCTGTTTTTATTGTTTAGAATAAACCTTTTTGTTCATGACACTAACACGTCACCGTCATGACCTTTAACCTTCAGCTCTGGCTGGTGGCTCTCTCCGTCTGTTTCACCTTCACCGTCACCATCGGCACATTTCCCGCCATCACGGCCGACACCAGTTCCACGCTGGACATTGGAGACTCCTGGGGTCAGTTCACACGTTGTTGTTTATTGTTGTTGTTGTTGTCAGTTATTTAAAAAACGTTCTCTAACTCAGCGTTTGACCTTTGACCTTTCTGTGGACAGCGTCATACAGGCTTTAATATGATCCCGCCCGGTGCGTTTGTTTTTTAGGCCTGTACTTTATACCTGTCAGCTGTTTCCTGCTCTTTAATCTGTTTGACTGGAGTGGGAGGAGCTTAACAGCTGTCTGCATGTGGGTGAGTTTCAGAGACACCAAACGCACCTACACGTCCCCTGTCTCCATCATACAGTCTGTCCTCTGTGTCTGACCTCTGTCTCCACCCGGTTCATACAGTCTGTCCTCTGTGTCTGACCTCTGTCTCCACCCGGTTCATACAGTCTGTCCTCTGTGTCTGACCTCTGTCTCCACCCGGTTCATACAGTCTGTCCTCTGTGTCTGACCTCTGTCTCCACCCAGTTCATACAGTCTGTCCTCTGTGTCTGACCTCTGTCTCCACCCGGTTCATACAGTCTGTCCTCTTTGTCTGACCTCTGTCTCCACCCGGTTCATACAGTCTGTCCTCTGTGTCTGACCTCTGTCTCCACCCGGTTCATACAGTCTGTCCTCTGTGTCTGACCTCTGTCTCCACCCGGTTCATACAGTCTGTCCTCTTTGTCTGACCTCTGTCTCCACCCGGTTCATACAGTCTGTCCTCTGTGTCTGACCTCTGTCTCCACCCGGGTGAGGACATACAGCCGATACAGTGATTAATGATCACTTGTGTGTTTCCAGCCGAAGAAGGACAGCGTGTTACTTCCCGTGTTGATTGCGTGTCGCGTGGTCTTCGTGCCGCTCTTCATGTTGTGTAACGTTCAGCCTCGACTCCACCTGCCCGTCTACTTCCACCATGACGGCTTCTTCATCGTCTTCATGATCATCTTCGCCTTCAGTAACGGATACCTCGCCAGTCTCTGCATGTGCTACGGTCCAAAGTAAGAATCAATCATGATCAATAATCAATACATTTTGTTTTTAAGTTATTGATTAGATTGGATTTAGCACTATACAGATGTAACCTACAGGGGGCAGCAGATTGTCATCTTCATTAAAGCAATTTTTAACTTTATTTTAAATCTATTCAAAGTTTTATAATAAATATCAAATGAATATCAAATATGCTTTGATAAACTGAACTTTATATAAAATATTCATGTGAGATATTTCTTGTTCTGCAGGAACGTTCTCCCTCATGAAGCAGAAACCGCCGGCGCCATCATGGCGTTCTTTCTGTCTCTGGGTTTGGCTTTAGGCGCCGCTCTGTCCTTCATCTTCAGAGCGCTGGTCTGAAACCTCAATAGGTCAACTTGGATTCGGGTTAGTTTAAAGTTAGGTTAGGGTTGGGTTAAGATTATCCACTTTGAAACACTTTGTTCAGGTTCACCATTACATTTTGAGCAGTTAAATGTTTTTATTCTGTTTTAACTTGAAAATCTACATAAAACTACATTATTATATTTTATACTACATATTGTATTATTGTGACTTTAACATCAGAACATGTCTTTGTTGAAATTGAAGGTCCAGTGTCTTTATTGATGTGATGATCGGATATAAAACCACAACCACCCAGTTCTGGTTCTTTTATTCGTCTTGTCTTTAAAGCACAATGATCCTTGGGAGGTGGGGCCAGTTCAGACTGAGCTCTTATTGGTTACTGAGACGTCACGTAAACAAACTAAACAATACGCACGAGAAGTCGACCCAGAGTTGAACGGGTCGTGTTGGACAACAACAGTTAGTTTAAAAGCAGCACCTTGTCCAGCAGGTGTCCCCCCACAGGAATCCACTCTACAGTCAACAGGAAGTAAGACAATGGTTCAAATCCCACACAAGCTCCACAGCAGTGAAGATCCAGCGTCCAGCACAGGGAGGGCGACTGCTGCAGACACCACTGGGTGGGGGGGGGTCAACAGCAAGGGTAGTTATGGTTGGTACAGAACGTAGACAGTGAATTACACACGTGTTCAAAAAACATGTGTCAGCTTCACTGTTGCTGTTTTTTTAATCTGTTTTTTATTAAAGACGTTCAAAGTAAATTCAGCAGCTGAGTCACTGACAAACGGACCAATCAGAGGAGAGGGCGGAACCACAGGTGTGTCTGCAGGTCACTCAGATTTGGTTCTTTTCACAGCTCCTGGTAAAACGTTCTGCAGCCTGAAAACACAGGAACAACACCATCAGCTGAGAGCCAATCAGCATCCTCACACACATGAACGGTCCAATCAGCTGAGAGCCAATCAGCATCCTCACACATAGATGGTCCAATCAGCTGAGAGCCAATCAGAATCCTCACACACATTAATGGTCCAATCAGCTGAGAGCCAATCAGAATCCTCACACACATTAATGGTCCAATCAGCTGAGAGCCAATCAGCATCCTCACACACATTAATGGTCCAATCAGCTGAGAGCCAATCAGAATCCTCACACACATTAATGGTCCAATCAGCTGCATGTGAACAAACACCACACATGTAAAAATGAACATGATGTAAACAAACAAGTCCTCTCTGTCCAATCGACTCCCTGAAATTCAAAGTGGAAAATGAAACTAAAAACTTGTAATTTATACAATTTAGTATAAATATATATTGACATTAATTATGTCTACATGTTGATTATTACTATTACACATGTTTATATTAATGAACTGACATGTTAGAAATGAATTCAGTGATTAAAGATAAACTCACTTCAGCAGCTTCTCGTCAAACCTGCAGCGAACTGATGTTATGATGTCATCAATTTGTACCTGCACACACACACACACACACACACACACACACACACACACACACACACACACACACACACACACACACACACACACACACACACACACACACACACAGTTGAAATGTTAGTCAGAGAGCTGACAATGAAATAATTGAGGAAACAATTAATGAATCAATCTCTCAATCGATCGATGGATCAATGATCTGATCTGTGAAGAACTGGAACCTTTGAACTTGTTAAACATGAAAGATCAAACCGTTCGTCTGTAGTAACATCAGTGTCTTA
>NC_061484.1:30756223-30763723 GCF_022539355.2 Hippoglossus stenolepis
ACCAGGCCAGGAAATCCACCAATCAGATCTCTGCTCTGTGTCTGGACCAATCAAATTGGACCAGCAGCTCTGAGAGGCCTGAAACCAGTTTGACTCTTTTTGTCCAATTACAACCAGGGAACATTGAGGCCCCACCCCCCCACGTGCTGATGTCATCAGTGTGATTAAAACGAGAAACGTTCAAAATAAAAGTCTGTTATGATGCAAGTTACCTTTGCCTAAAAAAATCAATTACTTAATTGTACAAAATAAAACAGATCGATATGTTCCAGCTGTTTTCTGATCCTGATCCTTAGGTTTGATGAAAAGAATAAAAATCTAACTAAGACAATTGATCTGAACTGATCCACACGCAGCTGACTTCCTATTGCATCACTGAGCTTATTACAAATATTGAAGATAAAACCTCAGTTACCATGGAAACGGGTCCTGCCCAGGCCCAGGGTCATTTGATTGGAGGGTTCGTGATCTGGATAACATGAAAACTGAACATGGGACATCATTACAAGAGTCATGTGTCTTATGTGTTGTCATGGTGACATTGTTTCACATCACTGCAGCCAACAGGAAATATGACCCCTCCCCCGACAGAGACATGAGTCATGTTGTGTCGTCATAGAAACACGTTTATTCCCTTGTTTTTAAGAAGCATCATCACGTTACATTATCAGAACCACTTCAGTACCTTTGTGGTCCTGATCCAGTACCTGACGGATCCTGAACCACCAACGCCTAAAACTATGTCCATGTGGGTCTGTGGAGGACCACATTACCCACAATCCTCTCTTCACGAGTCTGCTCAACAAAGGTCCCATCAAGTCCCAACAGGTCCCATCAGGTCCCATCAAGTCCCAACAGGTCCCATCAGGTCGCATCAAGTCCCAACAGGTCCCATCAGGTCAGTCCCAACAGGTCCCATTAGGTCTCAGCTCACAGACAAGAAACAGAAATGAACTTCTGACCACAGACGAATGTTCAACTAATGTTCTCCAAACGTTCTCTGACGTTCTGCTGGAGGCCACAATCATGTCGTTTTTCAGAATAAGAGCACATGATCAGTCTTGTATTTTGTCTCAGTTTGGACTGGATCAGAGTCCTGATTGGTCGATCAGGTGTGTTGAAATCCATTTTCTACTCTGATCCAATCAGCTGTAGTGTTAACTAACAGAGCTCCGCCCCCACCCAGGTTGTCCAACACCTTCCGCCCACTTGTCCCATCACAGTGCAGGGGGGGTGTCCAGCAAGGGGGCGTGGCTCAGAGACTCCCTCTTGTAAGTCTGGGGGAGTTTGGGGACACTGTGTCGGGGGGGTATTGGGGGTCCATCCAGGGGTACGAGGGGTGGGGAGGAGAGGCATCTTCCTGGAGGCAGGAGTTGGGCTGGGGGTGATGGGGGTGGGCGGAGGAAGGGGGCGAGGAGGTGGTGGGGATGGAACTGATGGAGGGTGAGGAGGTGGTGGTGGAGGGGAAGAAGGCCTGAGGCAGCAGGTCACAGCGAGGCGACCCTGGGGGAGCAGGTGAAGAGGAGAACTAAGGGGCTCCCGAGGAGGCAGCGAGGGGGGGCTGTCAGGGGGGGATGACGATGACAACGATGATGAGTAACGAGGGGGGAGGAGCTTACATGTGGGCTGACGAGGGGGGACGGCGGGGGCTGTCCAGCTTCGACATCATCTGGAGGATGGGGGAGACAGTTGGTCAGTGTGGAGGAAACTGATCAATAAATCTGATCAGAGATCAATTTATCAATAAGTCACATGACCCTTTTATTTACAGATGATGATCAGCTGATTTTATTTTCATCTGACGTCTTTAACTTGTCCTCGATGTCCCGTCTCTAACACGTCTGAGTCTCTAACACGTCTGAGTCTCTAACACGTCTGAGTCTCTAACGTGTACGAGTCACATATTTAACATGTCTGAGGCCCGTCTCTTACACCCCCCCACCCCCCACCCCGTAAATAAATTAAAAGATATTCAGGTAATTGACGGGCTTGTCCGTAAATTTATCGCTGGGTTTTTCCTTCATATTCACTTGCAAGGCCGACACCGTGCCGCTTCCTCCTGCCGACAGAATTCTAGCACAGTGAAAACTGCTTATCGTGATCACGTTGGTCCTGGGTCAAATGGATCATGATAAGCGGTTGATCACTATAAAAGAATTGCGTAGCTTCTGTATGAAAGTCCCAGAACTTGAGGGAAAAAGTCACGTTGGTCACGTGTAAAGTCAGACTGGGTGAAAACAGACTTTGTAAACCTAGACAACGTATGGAGAGCTGCAGTCGGGTAAAGACAACACAGGTGTGAGCAGGGTCTGAACACACTGTCATGTACCTTGGAGGGGGAGGACTCAGCCGGGGCCGACTCTGGTCGTCTTCGAGGTGGAACAGGAGGAGGAACAGGAGCGTCTTCTGAGCCCCGACTGAAACTCACCATGGAGGAGACAGAGGACGACCCTGAGACCAGAGGACACACAGAGACAAACACTGTCATGATCAACCACAGGTCAGTGAACCTGTACCGTCCACCTGTTCCTAATATTCTGACCCTCAGGTGAATGTTAGGAAAAGCTGGAGCTGCCTTCAGCTGATTGGTTCACAGAACACATGGTGATCTAACAGCTGATGGAGACAAACCTGTGCTACGGTAACAACGTGGAAGGATGTGTGAGATGCACCGATCAGATTATTCCTGATCAATAATCTGATCTAATGTCCACAGACGGGTGAGTCAACAGACGGGTGAGTCGTCAGGTGAGTCCACAGGCGGGTGAGTCAACAGGCCGGGTGAGTCATCAGGTGAGTCAACAGCCGGGTGAGTCAACAGCGGGTGAGTCGTCAGGTGAGTCAACAGACGGGTGAGTCGTCAGGTGAGACAACAGGCGGGTGAGACAACAGACGGGTGAGGCGTCAGGTGAGTCAACAGACGGGTGAGTCGTCAGGTGAGTCAACAGACGGGTGAGACGTCAGGTGAGTCAACAGACGGGTGAGACAACAGACGGGTGAGTCGTCAGGTGAGTCAACAGACGGGTGAGTCGTCAGGTGAGTCAACAGACGGGTGAGACGTCAGGTGAGTCAACAGACGGGTGAGTCGTCAGGTGAGTCAACAGACGGGTGAGACGTCAGGTGAGTCAACAGACGGGTGAGTCGTCAGGTGAGTCAACAGACGGGTGAGTCGTCAGGTGAGTCAACAGACGGGTGAGTCGTCAGGTGAGTGAGAGGTGGATACAAGTGATGGACATGTACGGAGAGTCAGGAGGGTCATACTAACGTGGACCATGAGGAAGAGAGAACACAGCAAAGATACTGTCGCAGTCTGTGAAGAGAAAAACACTGTGAGGAGGGGAGAACACACCCCCCCACCCACCCCCACCCCCCACGTGCACACACACACACACACGTCAACTCTGTGATTGGTCAGTGGGCGGGTCTTACTGGAGTGGAAGGGGCTGCTGGGACCCTGTGGCGAATCAAAGACACTTCCTACGTCAGTGGAGCTGGAGGCGGCAGAGGCAGGGGGCGGGGTCAGGGGGGTGCGGGGGGAGTTGGGGGCAGAGACCGCGACCCCCTCGGCCTCGGAGTCGGGGATGCGGCTGTAGCTGATCTTCCTGGGCTCGTTCTGCAGCGGGGTCGGGTGTCGCATGGTGCCGGGTCTTGCTGAGGTGGGCCGGATCCCGGGAGACTTCAGAGGACACGTGTACTTCTTCACCTGAAGACACAAAGTCGTCCACACGATTCACTGATGTTTTCAGTTTCATGCACACGGGTTTTATTGATCTTTATTTAGTCGAGTGTTCGGAGAAGATTCAGCTTCCTAATTTACTGAGATCAACACAAACACCTGAGCGACGAGACTTCAGACTCAACGAATCACCCGAGTTCATCAGGTTCTATTGTTGTTACATGTTTTTGTATTAGGGCTGAGCAATTAATGGAAAATGTATCGGAACAGACATTTATAACCTCTCACCTGCTGCATGTCCTCCCTCTTCCATCCAGTTCAAACAAGGACAAACAGATACAACAAAAACGATCCGCTCCGGGTTTAACCGTAGATCTCCATAAAACACAAAGTCAGGACAGTAACAGAAAGAGAAGCGTCCGTGTCTCACTCATAACCGCAGCGTTCCCACATACATGATGTTCAGGGGACAGTATCGTCGATGATAATGTCGTCCATGGTTTCGTTTCGAGAATCGTTACAGGCCAAAGACACACCGACACTAATCAGAAGGAATTAGGACCTGAAAAGTACTGAAGTTTGTGTTTGTTTGATTCGCACTAAAGTTTATGAGACACGTATTTAAACACATTTTAAATGAGCCAGGACATCGGGGTTAAAGGGACCAGAACGATCCAGATTCATGATCCTACACCACCTCAGCAGGTTATTAGATTATATTATTCTACATGCGAGTGATTAGAAAAGAGCAGAGTCTCTTGTTGACCGAGTGATGCGGGGTAATCGAGGTAAAAGTTTGAAATAATCGTGATATTGATTTGAAGTAATTTCACTCAGCCCTATTTTGTATTAATTATTTCAGATTACACATATCCATTGAAATGCGATGTTACTATGGAGATACTTACAAACCGAGGTAACGATCGGGCGTTTCGAGGTTCAATCTCCAGAGATTTGTTGAACAGATGATCAGCAAAGTCCTTCTCTGACATGTCCTCCATTGGGTTCAGGTTCTCGAAAAACTTCTGCTCCAAAACACAGAAAGAACCGAACTTAGAACTTAACCTCCGAGATGAGCATGACAGAACCTGGCGATGAGGTCATCAGACGGACCCTGGTGTCGTTCTCCACCCTCAGACAGTACGGCTGGTTCTGGTACTGTTGGATCTCTCCGGTGATTTCAGCCACTTTCCGTCTCTTACTGAAGTTGATCAGATCTTTGCCGTGACGGCGCAGGAAGTCGGGGTTTCCCTCCTCTGTCTTCAGGATGTTGGTCAAGTAGATTCCTGTCGGACACACAGTAATTATTCCACCTTCCAGCATCTTGTTTAACTTGATTGAGACGTGACCGTGTGTTGGATCGTACCAAAGAAGGGGACACAGGGGGGGTTGATCGAGCGCAGTTTGGCTAAATATTTCTTGTAGTGATCTTCACTCAGCTCGTGAGCTTCCTCAAGGATTTTTCTCTGTCGACTCGGAATTTGCTAAAAAACAAAAGAAAACAAACTTTTAATCGATGGTGTTTAATTCTGTGAAACTGCAGCGAATCAGGCGTCAGAGACGTTTTATGGTTTTCTCTATTTGATGAATTATATTCCAAATGTTTTTTGTTGTTCTGATGAAGCTGCAGTTTCACCTGATTTCCACTTTACATTCTAACCTGACTTTGAGTTTGGAAATGGACACTTGTCCATGAGGGGAAACAGGTGAGTCAGTCTCAGACCCACGGAGCCATCACAACTCCAACCGTCACTTGATTACTTATCACAGTGAATTCTCAAACAGACGATCTTTAAATAATACAATGACAAACAATCCCAAAAATTGCAGATCGAACCTCATGGACACATAATCTGAACAAAAGACACCCAAGGGACCAGAACAACCTTTACCTCCTGATCTTAGTTACCTCGAAGGTGTGGTCCAGTCTATAGACAGGTGAGGAGTTCATGGCGCTGACGACCTCGAGAACCCCGTTAAAGTTGTTGAGTTCCTGAAAAACTTGCAGGATCTCGATGATTCGAGAAACAACAGCCACTCGCTCCTCTAGGTTCTCTGTTTCCACAATGCACCTGCAGAGAGAACGCACATCAGGACAGGAGCGGTACTACAGGTGTGTGGTTCTTTGGGTGTGCGACACTACAGGTGGGTGGAGGTCATACTTCTCAAACCAAAGGGTGAGGTTGGTCGTGTGTCGGATCATCCTCAGCAGGTTAGGAGAGTGAATCTCTTTATCCTCTTTGGTCCAGACGCTGCCGACCAGCTCCGACGGCTGCACCGCCCTGCAGGAGGTGACACGGGTGTGAGACAGGTTACGTGGGTGTGAGACAGGTCACGCGGGTGTGAGACAGGTGACGCGGTTGTGTTACCTGTAGAATTCGGACTCGAGCAGAGTGAGTTGTCGGGCAATCTCGATGGGATGCAGCGTCATAAGATCGAATTGCTCGCTGTTTCCTGGTTTACAGATGTGCCACTCGATTGGAGGAGGCAAGCTCTGGAAGGTGATGCTGTGACTGGGAACGCTCACCTGAACCTGCTTCTTCCTCTGGATGATCTTAGTGATTGACTCCACCCACTTCCTCATCGCCTTACCTGAAACACATGACATCATCTGTGACTTGCCCAGGTGGAGGTCGTGATCATGAGGTCACAGTGACATCAGCGTCATTCACCTGTTGACTTTACATGTGAAGAATTTAAAACTGTGACATGAACTTTACATTTAAATCATTCCTCTGTTGTCATGGACTGACACAAGTTTTTAAAGGAGACAAATTCACTGGGAACGGATCAATGTTCTTCAGCTGCTGTAAGAAGAACCAGATCAAAGTATCTACGACCTTCACATCCGGTGTTCTACAGGGATCAGAGAGCAGAGTACTAATGAGGGAGTAGGATGTGTTCAGGTGTCATGTGCATATACCTCGGACTGAGGCGATGAAGTCCTCCAGTCGTCTCAACAAGTAAGAGTCTCTCTCAAAGTCATAGAAGTGATGCTCCACCCAGTGACGACACACATTCAGTACTCTGCAGGAGGAGGAGGAGGAAGACGAGGATTAGAGTACTGGCTGTTTAACCACATGTAGGAAACCGGCTGCGGCGTGAACGTTATTGTTCACGTCCTTGCTCGGGTACTATGCTTGATACCGGAGGATTCCAGTAGAGGGCGCTCACTTCAGACTAAGGAGCACTCGGCTCTTTAATCTTTGACCGATCTTTGTAAAGGACTCGCTACTGCCCAAATCTTGTGGCCTTTCCCACATATACAACTTAGTGCAAACTCTCTGCATAGTCGCGTTCACAACAGCAACAAATCCTCTGCATCATTCAAGCAAGGGCTGGTGCAGCAGGCAGAGGCAGGACGTGACGTCTGCCTTCTACGTGTGTGGCACCGCTTTTTCAAAAGAGATATTCCTTTTCTTTTTGTTTGGTTTTTCATTTTTGCACCTGACACGTGTTAGAAGCGTCATCAACCACACACACTCACGGTGAACACAGCGGGGGGGATCTCCTGCTGTGTTCCCACATCGGATTCTGCAGATTTGTCATCTGATGACTTTATTCTAGGGGGCCAGGTGGAGAAAGGGTCTGAAAGCAGCTTAACGGACTGGATCACAGGTCAGCGATCAAGGGTCAGACTGGGATCAAGGTTCAGACTGGGATCAAGGGTCAGACTGGGATCAGGGTCAGACTGGGATCAGGGTCAGACTGGGATCAAGGGTTTAGACTGGGATCAAGGGTCAGACTGGGATCAAGGTTCAGACTGGGATCAGGGTTCAGACTGGGATCAGGGTTCAGACTGGGATCAGGGTTCAGACTAGGAA
>NC_061484.1:30771223-30783723 GCF_022539355.2 Hippoglossus stenolepis
GAGAGAGAGAGAGAGAGAGAGAGAGAGAGAATCTTCATCATCATCTTCATCATCATCTTCATCACTGTGTATAATCTGTCAGACCATCAGACACGTTCATGTTCTCTCTACACATTCTGACTAATAGTGTAGAGAGTTTATGATGTCACCTAAAACTACAATTCCCATGAGCTTTAGCTTTAGCTGCTGTGGAGAAGCCTCTTTGAACTGAATGCTTGATGTTGTACATCAGACTGAATAGTAAATGTCAAACTACAGGAGAATCCTGCACAGCTCTGATGTCAGAGTCAGGGGCGGGGCTTACCTGCAGGTGGAAGGCAGCTCCAGGTTTGGACACCTGACTGAGGAAGTGTTCATGGAAACCAGAACGGAGGATGTCCTGAGCGTACGTCTCATAGGGGTCAAAGGCCAACTCCTGTCAACCAAATCCCACATCAGACAGAAGCAAACACATTGGCACAAGTGTACCAGCTACAGGTGTACCAGGTACAGGTGTATCAGCTACAGGTGTATCAGCTGCAGGTGTATCAGGTACAGGTGTATCAGCTACAGGTGTACCAGGTACAGGTGTATCAGGTACAGGTGTATCAGCTGCAGGTGTATCAGGTACAGGTGTATAAGCTACAAGTGTACCAGCTGCAGGTGTATCAGGTACAGGTGTATCAGCTGCAGGTGTATCAGCTGCAGGTGTATCAGCTGCAGGTGTACCCTGCAGGTGTACCAGGTACAGGTGTACCAGCTCAGGTGTACCAGCTGCAGGTGTATCAGGTGCAGGTGTATCAGCTGCAGGTGTACCAGGTGCAGGTGTATCAGCTGCAGTACAGCTGCAGGTGTACCCTGCAGGTGTACCAGGTACAGGTGTACCAGCTGCAGGTGTATCAGGTACAGGTGTATCAGGTACAGGTGTATCAGGTACAGGTGTACCAGCTGCAGGTGTATCAGGTACAGGTGTACCAGCTACAGGTGTATCAGGTACAGGTGTACCAGGTACAGGTGTACCAGGTGCAGGTGTACCAGGTGCAGGTGTACCAGGTGCAGGTGTACCAGCTGCAGGTGTATCAGGTGCAGGTGTATCAGGTACAGGTGTACCAGGTACAGGTGTACCAGCTGCAGGTGTATCAGCTACAGGTGTATCAGGTACAGGTGTATCAGCTGCAGGTGTACCAGCTGCAAGTGTACCAGGTACAGGTGTATCAGCTGCAGGTGTACCAGCTTCAGGTGTATCAGCTGCAGGTGTATCAGGTACAGGTGTATCAGCTGCAGGTGTACCAGCTGCAGGTGTACCAGGTACAGGTGTATCAGGTACAGGTGTACCAGCTACAGGTGTACCAGCTAAAGGTGTATCAGCTACAGGTGTACCAGCTACAGGTGTACCAGCTACAGGTGTATCAGCTACAGGTGTATCAGCTACAGGTGTATCAGCTGCAGGTGTACCAGCTACAGGTGTACCAGCTACAGGTGTATCAGCTACAGGTGTATCAGGTACAGGTGTACCAGCTACAGGTGTATCAGGTACAGGTGTACCAGCTACAGGTGTACCAGCTACAGGTGTATCAGGTACAGGTGTACCAGGTGCAGGTGTATCAGGTGCAGGTGTATCAGGTACAGGTGTACCAGGTACAGGTGTATCAGCTACAGGTGTATCAGCTACAGGTGTATCAGGTACAGGTGTACCAGGTACAGGTGTAGCAGCTACAGGTGTATCAGGTACAGGTGTACCAGCTACAGGTGTATCAGGTACAGGTGTATCAGGTACAGGTGTATCAGGTACAGGTGTATCAGGTACAGGTGTACCAGCTACAGGTGTATCAGGTACAGGTGTATCAGGTACAGGTGTATCAGGTACAGGTGTACCAGCTGCAGGTGTACCAGCTACAGGTGTACCAGCTACAGGTGTATCAGGTACAGGTGTATCAGGTACAGGTGTATCAGGTACAGGTGTATCAGGTACAGGTGTACCAGCTACAGGTACAGACCTCAGCCAGGTCCTCAAAGCAGCTTCCCACCAGAGGATGAGGACTTCCATCATCCGTCATCTCCACTGTGTCTTCAATCAAACCCAACAGCTTCACCGTCACCTCATGGATATCCACGATCCGACTGAAGATACTGTCCACATCCTGACAGAGACAGATCAATCAGACTGATCAATGAGTGTGATCAGTTTACAGAGGATCAATGAGTGTGATCAGCTGATACGTACGTGTGGAGAGAACAGCATGGGGCTGGAGGTGAATGGTTCTCTGAACACCTTGATCAGAAGGTTCAGGTGTCTCAGGTACTGACGACCGTCGGACATGAAGCTCCTCACCAGCTCATAGTAACTCTGCTCCTCATTGGCTGACGGCTCCTCGTCCATCAGAGGGAAACCACTGATGTCCTCCTCGTCCTGGTGGAACATGTCCATCAAAACCTGCAACACAGGTGGGACAGACAGGTAAGACGGGTGAGACAGAGACGGGTGAGAGAAGGACAGGTGAGAGGAATCTGGGTATTAGATTGTGTGTGTCTGTGTGTATAAGTGAGTGTGTACCTTGTCTGCACACATGGCCACAGTGATGTCCTGCTGTGAGATCTCGTAGTGTCGAATGTTCCTCACGTAGTTTCCTGCCAGTTTCAGGATGTCAGCTGAGATGTACTCCAACACCGCCACCATGTATACTGACACCTGGTGGTCAATCTTATAGCCCAGCACCTCCTGACAGCAAGGCATCATGGGAAACACGGTCAGCGCAGTGCGAATGTGTGTGTGAATGTGTGTGCGTGTGTGTGTGTGTATGTGTGTGTACCTTGAGCAGTGGGTGGATCTTGTCGACAGGAAGAGCCAGTGGATTCCTCCTCTTCCTCTTCTCGATGGCGGCCTGAGCGTCAGCGATCGCCCACTTATCGATGGGGTGAGGAAAACTCTTCTGAACACGCTCCTGAGGGGAGGGGGGGGGTGAGGATCACATCTGGACTTAACTAGCCCAAACATCTGGACTAATTTGGTAAGTGTGAATGCTTGTGTATGTATAAGTGTGATTGTGTGTGTCTGTATGTGTAAGTGTCTGTATGTGTAAGTGTGATTGTGTGTGTCTGTATGTGTAAGTGTCTGTATGTGTAAGTGTGATTGTGTCTGTAAGTGTGATTGTGTGTGTCTGTATGTGTAAGTGTCTGTATGTGTAAGTGTGATTGTGTGTGTCTGTATATGTAAGTGTCTGTATGTGTAAGTGTGATTGTGTGTGTCTGTATGTGTAAGTGTGATTGTGTGTAAGTGTGATTGTGTGTGTCTGTATGTGTGATTGTGTGTGTAAGTGTGATTGTGTGTGTCTGTATGTGTGATTGTGTGTGTCTGTATGTGTAAGTGTGATTGTGTGTGTCTGTAAGTGTGATTGTGTGTGTCTGTATGTGTGATTGTGTGTGTAAGTGTGATTGTGTGTGTCTGTATGTGTAAGTGTGATTGTGTGTGCGTAAGTGTGTAGTGTGATTGTGTGTGTAAGTGTGATTGTGTGTGTCTGTATGTGTAAGTGTGATTGTGTGTGTCTGTAAGTGTATGTGTGATTGTGTGTGTAAGTGTGATTGTGTGTGTCTGTAAGTGTATGTGTGATTGTGTATGTGTAGTGTGTGTCTGTATGTGTAAGTGTGATTGTGTGTGTCTGTAAGTGTATGTGTGATTGTGTGTGTAAGTGTGAGTGTGTGTGTGTGTAAGTGTGATTGTGTGTGTGTCTGTAAGTGTATGTGTGATTGTGTGTATGTGTGATTGTGTGTATGTGTGATTGTGTGTATGTGTGATTGTGTGATTGTGTCACCTCTACATCTTGAACACTTCGTGGTTGAGCCTGACACAACATACTGAGCAGCAGCAGGATCAGCTCCTCGATGTACTGCAGCGCCTCCTGCTGGGACCCCAAGGTAGGATGCACCTGTTTCAGTACCTGCAACACACACACACACACACACACACACACACACACACACACACACACACACACACACACACACACACACACACACACACACACACACACACACACACACACACACACACACACACACACGTAAGTCAGTTGTCTTTCAGCATTTAAAAAAAGGACTGTAAGTGTGTGTGTGTCACATGCAGGTGATTGTCATGTTGTGTTGACCTGCATCAACAGACTGACTTCATTACCTGAAGCTGTGTCTTTATCTGCCAGTCTCCTACAGACACTACAGACACACAGTCTCCTACACACACTACAGACACACAGTCTCCTACACACACTACAGACACACAAAGTCTACTACACACACTACAGACACACAAAGTCTACTACACGCACTACAGACACAAGTCTACACACTACAACACAGTCTCCTACACACACACAGTCTCCTACAGACAAACACAGTCTCCTACAGACACACGTGTGTGTTGTGTGTGTGAGGGTTGTCAGGTGTGTGTTTTGTGTGTCTGAGGTGTGTGTGTTGTATGTCAGGTGTGTCTGTGGTGTGTGTGCGTGTGTGTGTGTTGTACGTCAGGTGTGTGTGTTGTGTGCTGTGTTGTATTGTGCCTGTGGTGTTATGTCAGTGTGTTGTACGTCAGGTGTGTCTGTGGTGTGAGTCAGTGTATTGTACGTCAGGTGTGTGTGTTGTGTGTCAGTGTGTTGTACGTCAGGTGTGTGTGTTGTGTGCCTGTGGTGTGTGTCTGCTGTGTCTGTGGTGTATGTCAGGTGTGTGTGTCAGTGTGTTGTACGTCAGGTATGTGTGTGTGGTGTGTCTGGTGTGTGTGTGTTGTACGTCAGGTGTGTGTGTGTTGTACGTCATGTGTGTGTGTGTTGTACGTCAGGTGTGTGTGCTGTGTGCCTGTGGTGTGTTGTATGTCGGGTGTCTTTGGTGTGTTGTGGGTGTCAGGTGTGTGTGTTGTGTGCCTGTGGTGTGTGTTGTGCGTCAGGTGTGTGTGTGTTGTACGTCAGGCGTGTGTGTTGTGTGCCTGTGGTGTGTTGTGTGATGTGTCAGGTGTGTGTGTTGTGTGCCTGTGGTGTGTGTACGTCAGGTGTGTGTTGTGTGCCTGTGGTGTGTTGTGTGATGTGTCAGGTGTGTGTGTTGTGTGCCTGTGGTGTGTGGTGTGTCAGGTGTGTGTGTTGTGTCTGTGGTGTGGTGTGTGTTGTACGTCAGGTGTGTGTGTGTGTTGTGTGGTGTGTCAGGTGTGTGTGTTGTGTCTGTGGTGTGGTGTGTGTTGTACGTCAGGTGTGTGTGTGTGTGTCAGGTGTGTGTGTTGTGTGGTGTGTCAGGTGTGTGTGTTGTGTGCCTGTGGTGTGTTGTGTGTCAGGTGTGTGTGTTGTGTGCCTGTGGTGTGTTGTGTGGTGTGTCAGGTGTGTGTGTTGTGTGTTGTACGTCAGGTGTGTGTGTGTTGTGTGGTGTCAGGTGTGTGTGTTGTGTCTGTGGTGTGGTGTGTGTTGTACGTCAGGTGTGTGTGTGTGGTGTGTGCCTGTGGTGTGTTGTGTGTTGTGTCAGGTGTGTGTGTTGTGTGGTGTGTGCCTGTGGTGTGTTGTGTCAGGTGTGTGTGTTGTACGTCAGGTGTGTGTGTGTTGTGGTGTGTCAGGTGTGTGTGTTGTGTCTGTGGTGTGGTGTGTGTTGTGTCAGGTGTGTGTGTTGTGTGGTGTGTGCCTGTGGTGTGTTGTGTCAGGTGTGTGTGTGTGTTGTACGCCAGGTGTGTGTGTGTGTACCTTCTCCAGTGAAGGGACCAGCAGGCCTCTCCATTTCGGAGAGTTCTCTTCGTTGAAGAAGTCGTACTGCAGCTGAGCCGCCTGCATGTCTGCTGCGGGGTGTGCGGGGTGTGCGGGGTCTGAGCGCCGCAACCGGACCGACACGCACGGCTCACCGGTTTACATGAACGCTGTGCGGGTCTGTCCGGGTCTGTCCGGGTCCACCAGGAAGAGCGGAGCGCAGAGCTGAGACGGGCCGATCCTCCAGAGCAGCTGCCGTCACTGCGACCATCGTCCGCCGCTGTACGCAGAGCTGTCTGCGGCCAGACGTCCCGCAGCTGGCGGGTCGCTCCGCGGCTAGCAGCTAACGGGAGGGAGCCGTTACCGGATCACAGCATGGTGGTCGTTAGCCGCTCACATCAACGGTACCAGGCGTGACGCTGCGGAGCTACTCGTTAGCCTGTTAGCATGTAGCCCGGCTGCTAATGTTAGCAGCGGTTAGCGACAGGACGGATCCATCCGGAGTTTGTCTGTGAGCGGACACACGGTGAGGACTACCCGGGTTATCGGTGCGAATCAGCGGCTGCTCCGCGCTGCCCGCCCCGCTGGTAACATTCGACCGGACTGAACGAGTGTTCGGGGCAGAGACTGGAATCCGGCTCCTCCTCCACGGGTCCGCTGGGGCTCTGTCCCCCGGCCCGTGTCAGGCAGCAGCGCCGGTCCCGGCCTCCGATAGGCGGACAGTCACCGAGCTACAGGCCGGTCACGGTGAGTTGCTGTCGGTTGTTGTGACTCCGGTACCGTTGTCTGTGGAGCGGCTGCGCGTGCGCAGTGTTCGGGTCCTGACGTACACAGGCAGTGCTCGTGAGTGGGCGTGGCTTCATGACAGCGCGTGGCACAGTTTCGTCTGCTGCCCCCGGCGGCGATGGGCGGTACTGCGGCCTATGACGTCAGTGAAGCATCTGATTGGTTAACTGAGCAGCCAATCGTGTTCAACGTTACTTACCCTAACCTAGCGTGATGCATGCTGGTCCTAACCCAGCTGCGGTCAGGCAGATGTTCTCCTCCAGTGGAACATGTTCTTTAAGTGATGAAGAGGAGCTTAGAACACAATCAAATCAAATCTCTGTCACAGTTTAAACAGTTTATTCTTGTTTGTTTACAGCTGATCAATAAAAAGTAAATCTGTGTCACGTGTTTGAACTAAAATAGAACGAGTGCGACTCAGGTTCTGCTTCAGCTGCTGCTGCACTCAGGACCTCAGACACTAATCAGCAGGACATATCAAGCCATGTTTACAGCGTGTACACAGCACGTACAGTTACATCACACCGACTGTAACACACGTCACGTCATGTGACCACCTGGAAAGAAAAGTGTAGCGAGCTGCTGGTTTCACATCCGGTGATAAAACGATCGATACCCGAGCGAAGACGTGACCCAAGTTTATTAAAGTTCAAACTCTTAACTGTGACACTCCTGAGCTCCCGATGGACGAAGGATCAATATATCAATCAATCAATATCAATATGTCAAACACTCATGCAGCGTTAATATGTAACATGTTCATATGTTCAATGTTTAATCGTCAGTTATAAACAGTTTATGTTTATGTTTAATCATAAAGTGCAGCACATACATCTTTATATATCATTTAACCTGTGGACATGACCACATGTATGTTCATACATGTACATGTTCACACATATGTGTGTAATGCTTATTCAGACATTAACTTCATGTATAAACATGAATGAACATGTACTGCATGTTCATATGTTAGCTGCATGTTCATACATGTACTGCATGTTCATATGTTAGCCAACATGTGCTGCATGTTCATATGTGTACTACATGTTCATACATGCACTACATGTTCATATGTGTGCTGAGCTGAGAAAATAATCCACAGATGAATCAACATGGATCCTGGTTCTGCTGTCAACTCAGATTAGGCCACAGGGGGGCAGTCACGATCGAAAAGTCCAAATAATAAAAATAATTGAAAAAAATCTTCGCAGTTTAAATGTTTTGACTCAACTACAGTCAGTATACAGTGCATGAGTGTGTTAATTAACAGACGGTACATTAATGTCCACATCATAAACACCATAGTGGTGTGTTACAGTCAGCAGGGGGCGCTGTGGTGCAGAGACTTGTCTGCTGCTCCAGATTAAACCCACAGCTCCACCTGGAGGACGACACCCGTCCTGCTGCAGTTCCTTCCTCTGCGCGAGCAGCAGCGTCTCAGACGGAGGATGCACGAGCGGTTTTGGATCGCAGAGCTCCAGCCTGACTCAGGAAAGGAAAGGTGGTGCCGAGGCAGCCTGCAGCCACGGTCAGACCCAGACTGGCCCAGGCGCAGCAGATCGACCAACCGTAACCATGATCCACATCGTCCGGCAGACCGTAGATGAACGGAGGGTTTCTGGAGAGGTCATAGGTCACACTGGCTGCGTACGTGCACAGAGAGATGGTGCAGAAGATTCCTGAGAACGGAACACAGATGATCACACGTCTGAGAGCTGAGTCACCTGTCAGGGACTAATCAACATACATGATGTCACATGACACATGATGACACGTGTCATGTGACATCATCACGTCTAATGTCTGATGATGGCACCAGAAACTAAACAGATGTTGTATGTTAACTGTTTGTGAATCTGTTTTTCATCTGTGTTTCAAATAACATGATGTGTGAACATTAACATTAAAATACCCCCCCCCACAGTGTTTCCTGGGCTCTGATTGGCTGCTGCTCTGGTCTGATAGGAAGCTTCATGTTGTTGTTCACCCATTTACCCATTCACACAGAGGGTTAGGGTTAGTGGTTACTAACCCTAACCCAACTTGGGGGTGTAGGTCTTGACTGCGACCAGCAGAGGGCGACACAGGTCTTATATAAAAGACGGTGTCTCATTTACTCACTCACACACAAACACACACATGTTTGTACTTCTATCTTAGTGAGGACACTCTTTGGCATAATGTATTCCCTAGGCCCTTATCCTGACCCTAACCATCCAAAATAAAAGCCTAACTCTTAACCTAAACCTAATTCTAACCCTAAAACCAAGTCTTAACCCCCAAACAGTCCATTAAAAGGAAATCAAAGTGAGGACAACAAAGGTCCTCAGTTTGTAGTCTCAAGACTCAAACTGGTCCTCACAAAGATAGCTGGACAAGAGCACACATAAACAAATCACTCACACACACACACACACAGTGTCAGGTGTGTTACCTGCCATGAGGAACAACAGTCCGGACACGTGCTGAGTCAGACTTTCCTCCCAGAAGAATCCAACCGACGCCACGATGCACCCACACAACAGGACGGCTGCTGCCATCCCCAGAAACCCTGCGGTGATCCGACGCAGGTCTGGAACACACACACACACACACACACACACACAGTAATGAGATAACAGAGTGTTGCCATGGTAACTGCCTCCGGATCACCCCGCCCCCACTGTCCCTCTGTACTATTACATAAAACTGTCATGGCACATTTCCATGGCAACAGACGACAAGAAGCACTGGAAACAGAGAAATCAAATCAGACGTTATTGTCATTTTCTCTAAAGAAGATCGCACAAACAAAAACAAGATGAAAAACACACAGAGTCCCATCTATTGTTAATTAAATGATCAAATGTGAATTAAAAATGTTTTGTGAATGTAAAATGTTGAAAAGGTAAAACATAACCCATAAAGTGTCTGTGCAGTGTTTGAGAGTTCTGAGTGGAGCAGCCTGGAAGCTGTTTACTAGTTTAACAGTTAATAGTTAATAGTTAATAGTTAATAGTTAACAGTTAACAGTTAATAGTTCCCGTGCCTGATGGCAGCAGCTCAATAAGCTGATGGAGCGGGTGAGAGGGTCTCTAACAGATCAGGGCCCTGATCCGGCTCTGGAACAGGTCCTGGACAGAGACTCCACTGACCCCCTCAGCTCCCCCACTCTCCTCTGCAGGGCTGTTGGTCCGACACGTTGCAGCTGGGACACCAGCTTGAGATGCAATATGTCAGCTCACTGTCCACCACGCCTCTGTAGAAGGTCGTGAGGATGCTGGTAGGGAGTGATGCTTGTTTCAGTTTCCTCAGAAAGTCCCTGCTGGGCTTTTTTCACGATCCCAGATGAGGTGATCAGAGATCTCTCCACTGTAGAGCTGCTGATGCCGAGTGTGCTCAGGCTGTGACCTCCTGAAGTAGACCATCACCTCCTTCATCTTCACAGCATGAAGCACCAGGTTGTTTTCTCTGCAGCAGATGTTCCACCTCCTTCCTGTACATCACTTCCTGGTTTCCACGTATGAGTCCCACTATTGTGGTATCATCCACGAACTTGACCCCCAGGTTGCTCTTGTGTTTGGCTGCACAGTCGTGTGTGAGCAGTGTGAGCAGCAGTGGGCTGAGTGTGCAGCCTTGAGGGAACCCAGTGCTCAGGGTGATTGATGGAGATGTTATTTCCAACCTGCAGTGACTGTGGTGTCTCAGTCCAGGACCCAGAGACACGTACAGGATTCTGTCGTAGGTATCTTTATTGTCCAGGTGGGAGAGTACTGTGTGAACACTTCACCACTGTGGGGTGAGTGCACCTGGTCTGCCACACGGCTGGTCCCTGTCCCAGAGGTGTCCTGCTTGTTCTCAGCTTGGCCTGTTCCGCTGCTTTAATCCCACTTGGAGGTGCAGACCCAGAGTGTAGAGCAGCCTTGTGCCCTGTAGGGGGCGGCGTGGGCCTTCAGCTCTTCTGTGGTCTGAGAGTGACTTCCTCTGATCCTGTGTGTTTGTGTGTGTGTGTGTGTGTGTGTGTGTGTGTGTGTGTGTCTGTGTCAGTGTGTGTGTGTGTGTGTGTGTGTGTGTGTCTGTGTGTGTGTGTGTGTGTGTGTGTGTGTGTGTGTCTGTCTGTGTCAGTGTGTGTGTGTGTGTGTCTCACGCAGCAGATGCCACTCGTCCTGCTGTATGGTCCTGGTCAGGTTCAGAGGGATGTTCCTCAATCTGATTGGCTGAGAGAAGTGATATTTGACAGCGGTGCATCGATCAGCAATACCTGCAGAGACACAACGAGACAGGTGAGACACGGGTGAGAGACAGGTGAGACACAGGTGAGAGACACAGGAAAGACACCGGTGAGACACAGGAGAGGCACAGGAGAGACTTAGGAGAGACACAGGAGAGACTTAGGAGAGACACAGGTGAGAGACACAGGTGAGACACAGGAGAGACTTAGGAGAGACACAGGAGAGACTTAGGAGAGACACAGGTGAGAGACACAGGAGAAACACAGGTGAGACACAGGAGAGACAGGAGAGACACAGGAGAGACTTATGGGAGAGACACAGGAGAGACACAGGTGAGAGACACAGGTGAGACACAGGATAAACACAGGTGAGAGACAGGTGAGACACAGGAGAGACTTAGGAGAGACACAGGAGAGACTTAGGAGAGACACAGGTGAGAGACACAGGTGAGACACAGGAGAGACTTAGGAGAGACACAGGAGAGACTTAGGAGAGACACAGGTGAGAGACACAGGAGAAACACAGGTGAGACACAGGAGAGACACAGGAGAGACACAGGAGAGACTTATGGGAGAGACACAGGAGAGACACGGGTGAGACACAGGTGAGAGACACAGGAGAGACACAGGTGTTTTCTAAATCTTTCTTTTCTATTAAAGGTTTTTTTAGAGGATGCTGCAATATTGTGAATGTAAATAAAATTATATATATAAAAACAGTTTATATATATTTGGTACACATAAACAGTATATATATTATGTATTGATGTATACATATATATGACAGTATATATATTATTCGAACAGTATATATATATATATGTATATTTATATGTAGTATATAAGTATAAGTGTGTATATAGGTATATATATATATAAGTATAAGTGTATATATGTCTATAGTATATAAGTATAAGTGTGTATATGTATATATATAAGTATAAGTGTATATATATATAAGTATAAGTGTAAATATTTATATATGTATATGTATATATACATATGTATATGCGTGTAAGTGTATATATATGTGTATATATATATATATATGCGTATAAGTGTATATATATATGTGTATATATATATCTCTATGTGTGTATAAGTGTATATATATGTATATATATATATATATATATGTATATGTGTGTCTCAGTGTGTCTGACCCCGGTCGATGAGCTTGTCGATGTCCGGGTCCAGGCCCTTGAAGTAGCACTTCCTCCAGAGGCCGGAGTGAGTGGAGAACAGCGGCCTCCCGCACTCCGTCTCCAGGATGCCCATCCCCAGGATCGCCCTCCAGTTCTCCAGCAGCTCCTCCTCTCGGCTGCCCACATGCACGGGCTTCATCAGCGCCACGTCCCGCTGCCGGGACACGCCGCTGCCGGTGTCTACCAGCGGCAGGTGGTAGATGGGCATCTCCCGGTTCTTCTGGTCGTTGGAGTCGGATCCGTGCCGGTCGCAGTTGTCCTTGTGCCTGCGGGTGTCGGTCTCGTACCAGTGGTCGGTGGAGATGGCGGTGGCCAGCAGCAGCAGCGACAGGACGCTGAGCGCGAGGCTCACCGCGGACACGGTCACCGTCACCGGCCGAGCTCTCTCCATGGCCGGGACATGGACCGAGCCGCTCCCGCCACCGGAGCAGCTCTTCGGTTGCTTCCTGTCGCTGTCTCCGTTACTGAGCATCTTCTGCTGCCATGCTCGCGCCCGGCGCCCGTTCACCGTTTGTCCTCGAGACTCAGGACCGACCGTCAAGGTGCACGCAGGTAACACACACCGGAAACACACCGGCAGCTCCTACAAAATAAATCCGAAGTCAGGCCCGG
>NC_061484.1:30788723-30793723 GCF_022539355.2 Hippoglossus stenolepis
CTCGCCTTCCCCAATGTTAAACAGGTGTTGTATTAAACGGGTAAGAATGGTATGTTTGGTTTCACCGATGTAATGTTTATTGCAAATGGTGCATGTGATGATATATGTAACGTTGCTGGAGTTGAGGGAAAATGTCCGAAGGTGGGATATGATGTTCTGCTGTGGGGACTGGTGACACATGTTCTTGTAGTGTGTGTTGTGTTGTGTTGTGTAGGGGGTGTATTGTCTGTATATTTTGATGAGGATGTTGTGGAGGCGGGTGTTGTGTCTGGATGTGGGTGAAGCTCTGTTTGATGTCGTGGTGCAGTTCGGGTATTTTATGAGAAAAGGTGGATATAAAAGGACAAATCTGTCCTGGTCTGTGTGTCTCCTCTCGTCAGCTGTCTGAAGGACGTCTCTGTCAGTTCATGTCCGTCTCATGTAATGGGTCCTCTGCTGTGAGGACCCGGTGAATAAATCATCAATAAATCATATTAAAGTTTATTGTGGAATAAACCCATTGAGATGAATCATCCCATGCTTTACACAAATAACACATGTAAATAAGTTCCAACAACTTAAGAATAGAAGTAGCAGATTGTGAATTAGTATTATCAGGTTGTTTGAAGATGAATCAAATGAATTAAAGTAAAGTAAATGTAAACATGTGAACTTGTGTGTGTGTGTGTGTGTGTGTGTGTGTGTGTGTGTGAGAGTAAGAGTGTGTGAGAGTGAGAGTGTGTGAGAGTGAGAGTGTGTGTGTGTGTGTGTGTGTGTGTGTGTGTGTGGATGTGTGTGAGTGTGAGAGTAAGAGTGTGTGAGTGAGTGTGTGTGTGTGTGTGGGGGGATGTGTGTGAGTGTGAGTAAGAGTGTGTGAGTGAGAGTGTGTGTGTGTGTGTGTGTGTGTGTGTGTGTGTGTGAGAGAGAGAGTGTGTGTGTGAGTGTGTGGGTGTGTGTGTGTGTGTGTGTGTGTGTGTGTGTGGATGTGAGTGTGAGAGTGTGTGTGTGTGTGTGTGTGTGTGTGTGTGTGTGTGTGTGTGTGTGTGACCTCAGCTCTGTGTGAATAATTCATCGCTCTCTTGCTGCTGATGAAAATTTAACGACGTCTCTGAGCACTTTAGAATTTTTTGCTAACGTTGAAGAAAAATCTGACCTGATGTTTTTAATGGACGAGCCGCCGCCATCTTTTCTTCTTCTACTGCGTCAATGTCACGACGGCCGACCTCCCTGAGGGTCACACGGGTTCAATTCAACTCTGAAGCTTCAGCTCACACACACACACACACACACACAGACAAACACACACAGACAGTCAAACACACACAAACAAACACACACACACACATAAATAAATACAAACACCCACACACTCACAGACACACATCAAGAGACACATTGCGGAGTCCTTAGCATCTGTCTTAGCTTTAGCATGTGTCACTGTGTCCTCGTGAGTTTCCAGGTGTGAACGAGTGACTGATGGTTGAGAACCCAGTGAGCTGCTGCCCCCTGCTGTGTCACACTGGTAACTACTGCCCACTCTTTCAGGTGAGATATAAAACATGAAAAATAATATATAATATTTAATATATAAGATGCTGTGTTTAACTCTTGAAAACACAGATGCTGTTTTTCATTGATGGGACACTTCCCATCATGCACCACAAACTGAAGGTCTCTTGTCTCCGTTGGACCATCACAGGTTCACCTGTCCTGCAGGTGACAGTGTGTCCTCAGCTGACGTCTCAGATTTCATTGATTTAAATATTACTTTTACACAATCGATAGGTGGCTTCCAAACTAGTGCTGATGCAAACTAAAAACAAGCTGATGCAGAGATTTGATTCGTCTGACAAATCTTCGATGACTGAATTATTTCCTGGTGCAATAAATCAAAGTCCAGACAATCAATAGATTTTTTTTATCTCAAACAATCTTAAACACGATGCAAATATTCAAACTCCCTCGTCCTCATTAATTAATCATGAGGCCAAATTCACTTTTCTTAAATCCCTCCTGTAACTGGACGAACTGTCCACAGAATTTATATTGGAAACTCAAAAGCTCTATTTGGTGTCATGACGAAGTTTATTACACTTTAATACAAATAATACAAATCAATAAACAAAATTGTATTTACATTTCTTCATTTAAGTTGTTTTGTTTTTCTACTGTTTTTCTACTTCCAGTGTGAATGAAGTTTGAGACGTAACAGACAGAATATCAGATATTCTCTCTGCTGGTTATTTACATCCCATATAATAACATCTGATCAGTGTGTTCACGTTGTGGTCGACCAGCTGCAGCTCGTCCGGCGGTGTGTCCATCAGAGTCGGTCACACTCGTACTCGGAGCTGGCCTCAGACGGCCTCGGCAGGTCGATGAAGAACACCTCTTTGTTGACGGGCGGTGGCGTGCAGGGGGGGCTGGGTTTGGCCTGGTACGCGGGGGTGTACTTCTTGTCCGTCTGGTCAAGAGGAACTTTGAGTCTGGCTCCTCCTCCCGCAGCAGCGCGGCCGTCGGCCTTTGGCTTGAAGCGCTTCAACTTGACCGTGTCTTTAGCGTCACGTGCGCAGGGCAGCAGGATGGTGACGTCTTTGCGGAACTTGGAGCTGAGTCCGAAGTAGATGAGGGGGTTGTAGAAACTGGCCGATTTGGCGAAGAGGCGGGTGAAGATGCTGGTGAGGTTGGGCACATGGAAACCCCAGGCTGACCACATGGACACCACGGCGTAAGGAGACCAGGCCAGGATGAAGGCCGTACAGATCACTATGGAAACCTGCAGGACAGAGACAAGACTGAGGATTGGACCCATAAGACGCTCAGCTGGACGAACTGTACGCTGGGGACTTGGTAATCCAGACTCACGATGGTGACATCTCTCTCGATCTTCCTCTGGCGGTCGGTCAGGTCGCCCTCTGCTGACATGGCGTTTCCTCGCTTCACCGTGTTAATGATGGACACGTAGCAGAAGAGCATGACGAGCACCGGGATGAAGAAGCAGAAGACAAAGATGGAGATAATGTACGACCTGTACACGCTCGAGTAGCTTGCTTTGGCCCAGTCGATCTCACACGTCCCGTACCCACGATCTGCAGAGAGGTCATGAGTCAGAGGTCATGAGTCAGAGGTCAGGAGGTGAGGAGGTCAGAGGTCACATCAGAAAGCTGCAGAGTTTCAAACAGACCTGTGTAGCTGCCCCAACCGAGCACTGGAGCTCCAGACCAGAATCCAGCTGTGATCCAGATGAGCAGGAGACTCACAGAGACACTGGACACACTGATATGACGAGCTTACACACACACACACACACACACACACACACACACACACACACACACACACACACACACACACAGGTTACACACAACTACTGTCATGTACATGAACATGAAAACTGAAACTGATTTTGTCACAGTTTTTAAGACATAAAAACAATTTTCATTTTAACCCTTTCTCCATATTCACACCAGAATTTACTGGATTCTTCCAAAGACATGTCCACCTTGTCCCCCAGACAAGAGTTATATTAGTTTTAATATTAGTAGACACAGCGCCTCCTGCTGGTTGGACTCAGGGATCACGGTTCAGACTGACCTCTGCTCGGGTGACATCCTTTAATGTAACGTGTGACGCTGATCACGGTCAGAGTGTTGATGCTGCTCAGACCAAACACCAGCGTGAAGAAACCGTCCACCTGAACGAGACAGACGAGACAGCTGAGACAAACGAGACCAACAATGGGACTCAGGTGTGACTCAGGGGTGTTACAGGTGTACCTGGCAGGTCCAGATGGAGGAGATAAGGTAGCCGCTGTCCTGGAACACGTTGAAGATCTCGATGATGCCTCTGGAGTATCCAAACACTGAGATGCTGGCGTCGGAGATGGCGAGGTTAAAGGTCAGGTAGTCGGTGGGCTGCAGCGTGTTTCTCTGTCTGCACAGGACGAAGAGGACGATGCTGTTTCCAAACCAGGACAACCAACCTAAAACCATTAGAGAGGACACATTAGGACAGGTGAGACATGTCAGTGTCGCCTCCTGCAGGACAGGTGTGTCAGTGTGGACTCACCCAGCAGCAGCAGGTAGACTCCGATGATGGTCTCTCCCTGGTCGGACAGAGGAGGGTCTCTGCCACTTCCCAGGACGAAGCTGTTGTTCCTCCAGGGGGGGCTGGGGGCCGAGCTGCTGCTGAGCGACATATCCGCAGGTGAGGAGCGAGCGAATGACGAGCGGCTGCTGCGACAGGACGTTAATCTGAGTTAAAGATAGAACCCTGATCCTGGATCACGTACCCCCTAGGTGCTTCCTGTCAGTCGACCAATCAGGTGATCCTGGGATTGACTAATCTTCTGACCTCTGACCTCCCAGACGTCTGAGTGCGTCCACTGACGTCTATAAAGTGTGGGGGTTGGTCTGGTTGTCACACCTCACCTCAGACAGATAAAGGACCAGAATGCACCTTGTGCAGATCTCTGAGGTCAAACATTGAAATGACTCCTGTTCTACACTTTCACCTTTTAAACACGATCTATGGTTCATAGATCCAGGATCTGTTTCCTTCATCCGGCTTCACTGAACCCAACATCCTCCTGAGAACCTGAGGTGTCTCCGTGAAATCGGTTTTTAATCCAGAAACACTCAAACACCATTCCTGACCTCGGTGAAGTCACCTGCTGATGTTTCTCACTTTACTGGAGCCTCAACTCTTTTGTCCATGTCAGGATCCTGTAGATCCGTCATCTGATTGGTCAGTTCCACCAACAGTTCGGATCTGTATCGGCTCAGCATCTGTTACCATGGAGATTAACACGGAAGTACACCAGCTTCGTAGGACTGAAAACAACGTCAACCACAACGTCAACCACAACGTCAACAACAACAAACTCGAAACGACACATGATTTTATTGTTATTGCCCCCCCCCTCCACGTGTTCCCACTCTTCAGCTCATTGACCATATAAGGAGTGACCGCGCCATAAAAGGAGAGCTGTTTCTTTATATGGAGGAAAGTAGTTCCGGTGC
>NC_061484.1:30798723-30808723 GCF_022539355.2 Hippoglossus stenolepis
GTCCATCAATCAAAAGACGACTGATGTCACATGACGCAGCATCATCACAGTCAATGTTGTGATAATGCTGCAGACATCCTGTTTTCTGCTCTTTTTCATCATCGTTTAAACGTGTGTGTAACAGTTTTATGAATGTATGTTTTTATCTTCACTATCTTTTATTCACATTTTAATTTGAGGGGGAAAAAAAGTGCCAAAAACTCGGATGTTTTTTTTTTTTTACTTTTCATTAAAATCTCTGAATCATGTTTGGATGTCAGTTGATCAGCTGACCACGTGTCAGCATGTTGTTTTCTCTGATACATATGTGGACCAATCACAGACGAGTATTTGTCTGATATTGATTCAATTATCATTAACATTGACACTGAAATTGAAAAAGAACAATAAATGTTTATATTGAACGCTGCTCTGATGTTTATTGATCAGGTTTATGATCATGTGATCAGTTGGGTTGTTGATGTTGAGTGATCAGCATCGCCCCCCCCTTATTTGTTTAATGAGCTGCATGTTCCTCTGAGACAACCAGTAAAAAGAAAGAAGAAGAGAAAACATGATGAATATCAACTGGCCCCGGACCCTCAGGGGCCAGAACGGTTCAGTCTATATCTCTATCTCTATATCTATAGATCTAATATGTAGAGGAATGAGACTACATATATAACTATAACACACTATCTACAGATACAGTATGTGTGTGTTACAGCGCCGCCCGGTGGAACAAATATGTGGAGCAAACCGTGCGACGTCACGCACTGCGTCGCTGACTGTAGACGTCACTTGTGCGACACGTGTGGCGGTCTTTCTCTTAGCGTGTTAGCCGTTAGCCACAAGCAGCGCAGCGCCGACATCGCGAGTGTTTTCCGGATTCTCGGTGAGTTCAGTCGAAGTAAAGAGTCGCAGCAGCATGGCTGCCGCCGGGGTTCAGAGCCGGAAGAGGCTCCTGAAGGACGAGGACATGACCAAGGTGGAGTTTGAGACCAGCGAGGAGGTGGACGTCACCCCCACCTTCGACACCATGGGGCTGCGGGAGGACCTTCTCCGCGGCATCTACGCCTACGGTAAGCCGGGGATCCTCGCGGCCTCCGCAGTTAGCTTAGGATGCTAAAGCTAACTGTTCACGAGTGCGATGTGTTTAAAGATGTTGAGTTCATGTGATTCAGGTTTATTGTTGATCGGGTTTATTTAGTCTCGCACGTGGAGACGTTCACATCGTGGAAGATTTATTTTGGGACCAATAAAGGAATCTGAATCTGAATCACCCAACGTTAGCATAGCATTAGCCGTGCGATGTAAATCCTCCGCGTTAGACGACCAGCTCAGATCTGTTCTAGTCGGATCAATAATCAAATCAAACTTTTTAATAAACTTTACAAGTCTGAGCCAGAGTCTGTTTTTAACTGACGGAGACTTGATCACAGACCGAGTCACAAAGAGACCGAGCTGATGAGGAGACACTGGAGCCTTGGGCCCATTCCCCCCCCCCTGCCCCCTGGGGGTCTGCCTGCCCCTTGAATCGGAGTCACACCGGGTAGTGGCTGAAATGTCCCCCACGAGTTACAATCATTTTAAATCCTTATCAATGGAGAAAATACTACATTTGTGAGTCTCCCTCAATTTTCGTAGAAGTTCTCGTAGCACTCACCTGGCCCCTCCCCCCCAACCCCAACAAGTATCGATCGGTGTGAAATGGGATTGGGCCAATGAAGACACCCTGTCTCTCTCTCTACCTGTCTGTCTGTCTCTCTCTCTCCCTCTCTGTCTCTCTCTCTCTGTCTCTCTGTCTCTCTACCTCTCTGTCTCTCTCTCTCTGTCTCTCTCTGTCTGTCTCTCTACCTCTGTCTGTCTCTCTACCTGTCTCTCCCTGTCTGTTTCTCTACGTCTCTGTCTCTCTACCTCTCTGTCTCTCTCTCTCTACCTCTCTGTCTCTCTCTCTCTCTCTCTCTCTCTCTCTCTCTCTCTCTCTCTACCTGTCTGTCTGTCTGTCTGTCTCTACTCTGCTCTCTCCCTGTCTGTTTCTCTACGTCTCTGTCTCTCTACCTCTCTGCTCTCTCTCTCTCTACCTGTCTGTCTCTCTCTCTCTCTCTCTCTCTCTCTCTCTCTCTCTCTCTCTCTGTCTCTCTACCTGTCTCTCTGTCTGTTTCTCTACGTCTCTGTCTCTCTACCTCTCTGTCTCTCTCTCTCTACCTCTCTGTCTCTCTCTGCCTGTCTTGAAGATTGAGTTGATGTGAAATCAGTGGAAACAGACACATCAGGTCGTGTGTTTTACTTGTTTGGTTGTAAACTGACTGTTTAACACCAGATGACTGGTTTCACTTGTGAATCTTTGAATGTGTGTGGACATCGCTCCAGCTTTGCTCTGTTAGAACCACGTGTGTGTTTGTGTTTCAGGGTTCGAGAAACCATCTGCGATCCAGCAGCGAGCCATCAAACAGATCATCAAAGGCAGAGACGTCATCGCTCAGTAAGAACTTTAAAAGCAGAACTTACATCTGTTCTGAACCACAACGTTTTCTAACAGCTGCTCTCCGATCTGCTCAGGTCTCAGTCTGGAACCGGAAAGACGGCGACGTTCTGTGTGTCTGTGCTGCAGTGTCTGGACATCCAGGTCAGTGTTGTGTCAGTGTTCTGCCCTCGCTCTCTGCATCATTTCAGCTGGTCGTGCACACTGGTTTTAACTTGGTGCTGGAGTCCGTCTGTATGATCTGTCGTTGATGATGAATTGATGATGTTAAGGAAGACGTCCGAAGTGAAGCTGCTGCAGGAAACCAGTTGCTGCCAAAACTAGTGGATGACCTTTGACCCTTGACCTAGTTGCTGTGTCTGAACTGCATTGGTTAAAGTGTTGAGCTGATGACATGTGCTGATGCGTTTCGTGTGTGCAGGTGAGGGAGACCCAGGCGCTGATCCTCGCTCCAACCAGAGAGCTGGCCGGACAGATTCAGAAGGTAGCCCTGCCCACACAACACACCAATAATGAATGAGCAGTTGTGGTGCTGACGTGTCCTGGTCTCTGATTGGCTCTCTCTCTCTTCTGTGTCAAGGTGCTACTGGCTCTGGGAGACTACATGAACGTCCAGTGTCACGCCTGCATCGGAGGAACCAACGTGGGGGAGGACATCAGGAAGCTGGACTACGGTCAGCACGTGGTGGCTGGGACACCTGGACGAGTGTTTGGTGAGTCAGAACATCAGCCTCTGTTCTCAATGCTGGTTGGTCCGTCTCTGACTTAAGTCACCAGTGTAACGCCAATGTTTGTTTTCCTTCAGATATGATTCGTCGCAGGAGTCTGAGGACGAGAGCCATCAAGATGCTGGTGCTGGACGAAGCCGACGAGATGCTCAACAAAGGTGAGAGCACCGTTCAGTTTGTCTGAGGTGAACTGAACTCTGGGAAACTCTTTGTTCATGTGTTTTAATCTGCTGTTTTCTAAACGTGTTAAAAACTGAATGAGGTTTGGTGCAGAGTGACATTGGGAAGCAAGTGGTTGAACTCCCTCAGTGTTTCTATGAGAACCTGATGGAGGTGGAACCTTCTCTGTTCAGGTTTTAAGGAGCAGATCTACGATGTGTATCGTTACCTGCCCCCCGCCACACAGGTGGTTCTGATCAGTGCCACGCTGCCGCATGAGATCCTGGAGATGACCAACAAGTTCATGACCGACCCCATTCGCATCCTGGTCAAACGGTAAGAACAGAAACCGTGGAGCAGATGTTTCAGAAACACAACCGACAGCTGATCTCTGTTTCTCTCTCTCTCTGTGTGTGTGGCTGTCTCTCGGCCTCAGTGATGAGTTGACTCTCGAGGGGATTAAACAGTTCTTCGTTGCCGTGGAGAGAGAGGAGTGGAAGTTTGACACTTTGTGTGACCTGTACGACACGCTGACCATCACACAGGCCGTCATCTTCTGTAACACCAAGAGAAAGGTCTGAACACACTTGTTTCTGTGTTGTATATATTTCCTAACTCTTGTTGAGGGTTTAGATCTGACACAAATTTGTTATTTCTTAGAAACTCAAAATATTTAATGCATTTTCATGTTTTATAAACGTGCATTAATATAAATACATGTATGTTAGTGACATGTCGGACGTGTGTTGTTGCAGCAGCAGCAGCAAAGCCTTGTGGGAGTTTGAGACAGTGTGTGTGTGTTTCAGGTGGACTGGCTCACGGAGAAGATGAGAGAGGCAAACTTCACCGTGTCGTCGATGCACGGAGACATGCCTCAGAAAGAGAGAGAGTCCATCATGAAGGAGTTCCGATCAGGAGCCAGGTAACGTGGACCGGGACCAGGGTCTCAGTGGGTCGACAGCCGGGAACTGAGTGTAACTGGGTTTTCTCGTTTTTCAGTCGCGTGTTGATCTCCACGGATGTGTGGGCTCGGGGTTTAGACGTCCCTCAGGTTTCTCTGATCATCAACTACGACCTGCCCAACAACAGAGAGCTCTACATCCACAGGTGCGTTACTCCACAGTCACCACAGCAACGGTGACGTTTGTAAAATCAGTGTCGGGTTTGTTTGTTCATATCACTGATTTTTTTTATTAAAAGAATAATTATTTAATAAAAGACAGGAGAGTCTTTCTGTAATGAGCTGATATGACCTCTGACATTCAGGATTGGTCGATCTGGTCGTTATGGTCGTAAAGGTGTGGCCATTAACTTCGTAAAGAACGACGACATCAGGATCCTGAGAGACATCGAGCAGTACTACTCCACCCAGATCGACGAGATGCCCATGAACGGTACGATCGGCCAATCAGAGCCTTCATCTCCTGCCCAGTTTTAAACCAGTTTGATTCGTCACCTCCTGTCACAGCAGATGCTGCAGTGCATGTTGGAATTTGTAGTATCCAAAACTAAAATGGAGTTAGCACTTTAGCCATTGAAGCTAGCAGATGTTAGTTTCCATACTAACGTGTTTCTGTCTGTTTTCAGTGGCTGACCTGATCTGATGACGTCATACTAGAGCGCCCCCCCCCCCCCGACTTCCAAGGTTTTGTCTTTTTAAACTTTGTTTTTTCTTAACTCTACTTGTGAGGAGTCAACAACTGAGACTCCAGATTTTTGTTTTTGTAAATAAAGTTTTGGTTCAGTGTTTAAAGGTGAAAGAATCTTTTATTCATTTAAAAAAACTCAATAAAATGTTTGAATATCAATTTAAAAGTTTCTTTCTCATTAATGACAGAAATTAAACTATTAACATTTTGATCTAAACAAACGAGAAAAGTCGACTCGTTTAAATCAGATTTTATTAAAAAAAGATTTTACACAGAAGGAAAAATGCACAAGAATCAGATGAAGTGATAAAAAGTGTTTTGTCATTAACTGATTTCACATCACATATTTAAACTGTAGAATCTGTCACATGATGTGTCGCGCGTCACACTAATAATAAACAAACCACCGTTAAAACCTTCTGTCACAAAACCTGCAGCTTCATTATAAAAATATTTCTTCTTCCTGACGACCCCCCGACTCATCACATGTCCATACGCTTCCTCAGGATGAAGTCACATGTCCTTGTGGTGACTGTTTCCACCTAACACTTCCACGATGATGTCATACTAAGCTGTTATTTCATTGCTGGACTTGATAAAAAGTCTTTACTAAACATATTGTGAATTAATGACATCACGTGTGTCGCTATTGGTCAGGAGGATTTGGGGGCGGGGTTTAGTGTCAGGACCTGCTTCTAATAAACATGCTCTGATTGGTCCATTTGTGGGGGGGGGAAGCAAGCTGTTTACAACAAACCAGCCAATCAGAGGAGGAAAGGGTGAGAGGATGATGGGAGACGTCTACAGGTGGCGTCTTATGAACCAGATCTCGTTCCTGCGGCGCGGTACACCTGGGTTCTCGTACGCAGCGACCATGTAGTTGTTTCTGTGAAGGTCGTCGTTAACGCCGACGATCTCCCAAAACAGACTGATCTGAAGCGCCACCGTCTCCTCTGTGGTCGTCCCCAAGAACGTCCTATCAGCCAATCAGAGAGCGGACAGCTGATAAATGGTACGTTTATGCAGAACATCTAATTGACCAGTAACATTCATCCAATCAGAGAGCAGCTTATTTCAATGGTGTCGTTACCAAACAAAGTTGCTCGGAAACATTTTAAATTAACTGCAGTAAAATATTTCCACAAGTTTCCATAACAACAGAGTCGTATCCTGAAACGCATCAATAATTGTATTAATACAATATTATATATAATTAACCATGATGTGGCTCTGACCTGGCGATGACTCTCATTGGCTCTCTGTGGACGATGGTGATGTCGGGGTCGCAGGGTTGGGGGGGGGTGTTGGTCTGAAACTCAGCAGGCAGGAAGAACGAAGTCTGGATCTCTTTGTTGAACGCGGTTCCGTCCTCCTTCAGGTGGATGTTATTGATGACCGGCACCGTCATCCCCAGGTATCGACCTACACACGATCAACACACGATCAACACTGATCCACAGTTTTCGCCATGAACGTTGACCATGTGTTACCATGGAAACCAGTTCCTGTGGGAGGGGCTATGTAGATCGATCCAGAATCAGCAAGCTGTGTGATCAGTGGGAGGGGCTAACAGGTGTGTAGTGGGCGGAGTCTGACCTGCAGAGTTCTCTTTACAGATGAAGCGCATCAGTTTCATGAAGCCGTTGGAGATGCTCTGTTCGTACAGCTCCTCTCCTCTGGTCACACACGCCCAGTGTCCCGCAGGATACACCCGCTCCTCCCACAGCACCTCCCCCATCTGCAGGAGACACGCCTCACCCGTCAATACACACACGTGTATATATATATATAAACACACCTCACCTGTCAGTACACAGACACGTTACCTTTTCATGGCAGGATATTGGAGTGAAGGGGAGAGGCTCCCTCTGCTGGCTGTTGCGGGTCATCTCCTGTATGGGTCCTGTCATTTCTGAAACATGAGTGAGGACAATCACCTTCAGTCACAACAACACTTTCACGCCTGAGCTGGTTACCATGACAACCTGTCAGCACAAACAGCCCTCGTTGGTACAGTCACATGATTTTTAATTAAGTTATTTATCACTGATGTGCTTTTATTCTAAGGTGGTTATGACCCCGCCCCCTCACCTTGAGGTACAGACACCTGGTGGGTACTGGCGACCGCCTGCCAATGGGCCAGCAGCCTGTCTCTATCCTCTTCATCCATTGGCTCAGGGTTGTCAGTGATGTCATCATCCAACTGCTCGTCGTCCAATCCATCGAGGTCCTCCAGAGAGATCAGAGCCATGACCACCAGGGGGAGAAAATCTTTGACCTGCAGAGACTGTCCAGACACATGTTGGATTATTGATATTAATCAGTCCTGCAGAGAAACAGGGATCCATCACTCATCTGATCAATTGATCCACAACTGATCAACTGTCAATCACGAGGGGAATATCGACTGATGACAAATCATTTAAACAAGAAAATAATCAGCAGGTGGATCAATGAGGACTCAGTCACGTTTGTATGTTTTTTCCATCCTGAGATATTCGCTGGATGTTACTGAGGCGACGAGGTCTCAACTGGTCCTGTTCTTCATCAACCTGTTCACTTCTTAAATAACTGCTATAAAGTAACTGACCCGTTTCTGATCTGTTTGATTGGTTTTGTTATGGATTCGTCTTCATTAAAACCTGATTCACGACTGGTTTCTTTTAATTTGAAAATTGCTCCCACTTCCTGACAGCAGACTCTTATTTTATAAACCGGATGTATCAGACCTGATCGTGGATCGATGAAGATATTTCATCGATCAAGATCTCGACGGTTCAGTGTCTTAACTTCGATCCGGATCCGAGATCGATCAAAGACTCGTTTCCGGTCTATGGAGCGGTTCAGGGCCTGTGTGGCGCCGGAGCAAGTCACCGCCGGACCGGGTCCAGACACACCGCTGGTCCGCTTCAGTCCGACTCGGTTGGGACCGGACGGTTTGCATGACGTCACCTGCACCGACAGGAGACCGCGGAGGACCTGGTCCGGAACCGGGTTCAGTTAGCACGGTGAAAATTAGCACAGTTAGCACGATTATCCTCTGAATTGCGACCACGGATCGCGCGGGTCTGTGACCCAGGTCCGGTTACCGCGCATCGGCCCGGTTCACTGCGGAACTGCGTGTGACCACGATGAGTTCACACCTTCACACCTGTTCTCCAGGTGAGTCCGCTGCTGTTCACACCGTCAACACAACAACAACAACACTTCCGCTTCAGATCCACTTCCGCTGGACCGCGCGCTAAGGACTCTTCAAAATAAGAGCTCATACTGTAAACACATTGAATTTACATGTGCGAGACAGACAGACAAGTAGAGAGAGAGACAGACTGGTAGAGAGACAGGTAGAGAGAGAGAGAGACAGACAGACAGACAAGTAGAGAGAGAGACAGACAGGTAGAGAGACAGGTAGAGAGAGAGAGAGACAGGTAGAAAGAGAGACAGACAGACAGGTAGAGAGACAGACAGGACAGACAGGTAGAGAGACAGACAGACAGGTAGAGACAGACAGACAGGTAGAGAGACAGACAGACAGGTAGACAGACAGACAGACAGGTAGAGAGACAGACAGGTAGAGAGACAGACAGACAGGTAGAGAGACAGACAGACAGGTAGAGAGACAGACAGACAGGTAGAGAGAGAGACAGACAGGTAGAGAGAGAGACAGACGTAAGTAGAACTAGGGCTCCGTTGTAGCACTAACGTGCCCGAGCTCATGCGTTTTGAAGCCTGTTGCGGTTAGTGGAGAGAGCATGTCTCTGCGTTGCGTTTTGGGGCTCTGATGTAGCGTGAGCAATTTTGTGACAATTGGACAATGTTACAACAAATCAATTTTCACACTGATCAATAGGTGGCGCTATGACCCTACACAGATATTAATATATGGAGCTGTTCAGGTCAGGATTGTGATCATAGGTCAGTAGTTCGGGGCCGGTTGGATAATGCAGAGTGGATTTACAAAGTACTTCCTGTTTCATGGTGAATCAGTAGGTGGCGCTATGACACTGAGGAAATATTGACACATAGAGCTGTTCAGGCTTGGACTCTGATCATGAGACAGAAGTTTGGTGGTGATAGGACGATGCACAGTGGAGTTATGACAACATCGTCTCCTTTGGCGAAGGATGAACCTTCACCGCACCTCAATGTTTACACGGTTTGAGGAAATGTCACAATTCTGACCATGGTCCAATGACGTGTCTCCGCTCATTTGAGCTGTTTATTGATAAGCAGCCAGGAGCAGTGCATCAAAGTATAAAACATGTCACTTCCTGTCGCCAGCAGGTGGCGCTGTGACGATGAGTCAATATAGATTAAGTTTTCACCACTTTTGAGCTTGTTGAAGGATCAAAAAGCCAAATCATTTGGGTTAGAATAATAATAATAAGAAGAGCCAACATTAACTTCAATCTAAATTAAATATGTTGTAAGAATTTAGATATTATTGTTATAAATCATTGTTATTATAGTAATTGTTAGAGACAGACTGTTAGAGACAGTTTCCGCATTTGTCCACCAGGTGGTAGTGTTGTACTGTTGTTGTACTGATTATGCCGCGGAGGGGGGGGGGGGACCGGGAGAAACGGCTCCGAACCACGGCCACTAATCACGCACTACATTCCACGCCATCACGTGCAGCGCTGTCAGTATCACTACGCACAGACTGATCTGTTCCGGTCAAAAACAAAACATCTCCATGTTGTTGAGATGACGTCATTTAAAGTTGATCGTCGAACGTGTAACGTCAAAAATAGGCGACTTCCTGTTGCGTTGTTCCATAACGCTCCGCCATAACGCCTTTTTTGTGCCACTTTGTATAGATATTCATCTATACAAAGTGGCAAAAAAAAGCCGTACTGTTGTTGTTCTGTTCCTAGAAAAAAAAAAAATGAAAAAAAACATATATATAAAAACATATACCACTAAAGTCAAAATGGCGGGCTTCCTGTTTGGTCTAGCATATCTATCCAAGAGACTTATTTGTTTGTTATGAAAAGACA
>NC_061484.1:30816223-30828723 GCF_022539355.2 Hippoglossus stenolepis
ACAGATATTTTTTATTAATTTAAATGAAAATTTGAATAGATTGAAAAAAAAGATTTTGTTCATCACGAGCAATGTGTTTTTTATTTTAAAGTTTTTGTGTAACTTTATTTTTGCATCAGAGTGAAAATGAAAACACTCGAGTATCTAAACTGCTGCAGTAGCTTGGTGAATGTGTAGGGGGCAGTATAACCACCGAGCTGCTCAGTAGCTGCACATTCTTTTACACAGAAGAAAAACGTAAACAGGAAGCGATTCTCTGTGATCGCGTAAAAACCAACGAACGAGAATCAACGTCATCACGTCGTCAAACTGGAAAACTGCTGAGTTAAAGTTAAATCAAAGGATTTCACCGCCGAGACTTTGACCTGTACGGAACCCGGTTTGTGCCAAACTTCATTGGGGGCGTTTGTTTCTCTCACACATCAGAATGTGTGGGGTGCGTTTGTTTTGCAGACATGTCGCTGCAGGTGTGGTGTCTGTCGTTCCGGCAGCCATACGCCGGTCTGATCCTGGACGGGGTGAAGACGGTGGAGAGCCGCTGGAGGCCCCTGCTGGCCCCGCTGGAGAACCAGACTCTGGCGGTCCACATCGCCCGGCGGGACTGGGAGGGGGATGAGTGGCGGGCGGTGCTTAGCGGCCCCCTGGGGATGAACGAGGCTCAGATCCACGGGCTCCTGGAGTCCGGGGAGAGGTTCGGCCGCGGCGTGGTGGCAGGTGGGAACTGACTCGTGTTTTCTGTGGTGTTCCTGAAGGCATCACCTGTGGAAATACATCTCTTTCAGGATTGGTGGATGTGGGCGGGACCTCGGTATGTCCCGCCTCCATGCTGGAGGAGGAGCTTCAGCACCTGGAGAGGTCGGCCATTCTGGTTGGTCTGCAGGAGAAACACCTGACTCACCTGTCCAACCCTCGCTGGCTGAAAGAGCCTCTGAGCTCCCGAGGAGGTCGCGACCCCTGGACTGTAGAGATCCCCACTGAGCTGTTACCGTGACGACACGTGATGCACACAGGTCCGGGGTTGAGTTCATGTGTTCACACCTCGTGTTAAAATGTCCTGAATGTGTCTCCTGGGATCAGATCTCACTTCCCTGATCTACATGCAGATTAACACGTATGTCATCTGTGTGTGTGTGTGGACACGAGCCAGTGAAAGAGGTAGAAACAAGTCAGCAGAGTCTGAAAGAGTCTTGTGCAGCTGTGAAGAAAGTGTTGATGGTTATCTTGTGATCAGTTTTGATATTGTGATTCTTAGGACGTCAGCTGAGAGGACGTCCTCCATGTGGACCAGGATGGATGTGAAATGACACTGTTAAAAGGACGTGGACACACGTGGCTCAGACCACCTCCGAGTGTGGTCTAGTGTGATCACATCTTTATCGGATCTGAGTGCGTTCACACCTGAACATTCATCCTCCTCAGAGAAAGAAGCAGGGTCTTCAACGTTCTTCAGGCCAAGGACCCCAAACTGATGGAGATGGAGCAGGGACCCCCGACTATATATATTGTATACAATTGTGTTTTATATTAAACTGGGCCTAGTGCCATGTATAAACATAGTTACCCTGTTATTGTGCATTCAATACTAAGCTATTCAAATAATACACAGGTTCATATATATTCATGTTTTTATTATTGTGTCGCTGAATGTGCGCATTGCTGACTGAAAGAAAACGTCTTCTGCCTCCATTTATCCGTTCGCTACAACATGTTGGATTCATGTTAATGTGTATTTAAAGACATTTTAATTTGTGGGGAAAAAATTTGATGGAAAAACAAATTGAACAATTAAACAAATATAAAAAATTGTCTAATCAACCCAAAAGTTCGCGACCCCCCTGCAGTACCTCCGCGGACCCCCTAGGGGTCGCAGACCTCTGTTCTAAAGGAAGTGGAAACGAGTCGTCTTTATTTACACAAAGTGATCATGTGATCTTTGGCACTGATGAAACAAACTGTCGTCTGCTGGTGAAACAAACTTTATTCTCCCAGAAACAACTTATCACCATCGGCAGTTTGAACAAAACAACATAAATACATCCCTCATCAATAAACAGGGACTGACCATGCCCCGCCCCCTCTCACGGATTGGCTGACTGAAACTCAATTAACTGACCGACAAACTAACAGAAATCGTTTTTTCTTAGGTAATCATGGAAACAACGGTCGCTCTCGACTTGAACGTTCTGAGCAGGAAGTTATTTGTGTCTGAGGTTGTAAATAAAGCTTTTGGGCAACAAAAGAACATGTGCAGAAATCTTTAACAATTTTCCATGTGAAGCTAACACGCTAAAGTGCGAACAGAAATACTCCAATACTGGAAGTTAAATTATCAAAAAAAATTTACGGAAATAATAAAGATTTGTCCTAATTATTTTTCATATATATCATATCCTTTACATATCCTCTAACTTTTCCTGCCAATGGGAATTTGTGTTAGCATGTTACTCGTTAGCTTCATGCTAACTCTCGAGGTATGTTTCAGCAGGACGTGCAGCTCACTCAGACGGTGGGGGGGATGTAGTGTGTGGCTGTGTGGTGGGGGGATGGGGCTGTAATGTAAGCTACCACGTGGGCTGGGTTAGGGGCGGGGCAATAAACCCGCGAGTTGTGGCCTCCAGTCTGGAGCGTTCCCCACTGGACTGATGGTGGGAGGCAGTGGTAGGAGGAGTGGTGGGGAGGTGGGTTGGCTGAGGATGGGTGGGGTGAGGAGCAGAGGGCAGGTAGGTGGTGATGGGCGGGGCTTCATATGGCAGGTGTAGCATAGGGGGAGGGGGGAGAGGCGTTTGCTCCTGGTACAGAAGAGAGGGTGCGGAGCCTGGAGGAGCAGGGCCGATGGAGGAGGTGGAGCCTTCCATCGATGGGCCAGAGCCTGTGTGGGGGGGGGTGGGAGACAAAACAAATCAAACAATGCACATTTCAATCATGTTGGTATCAGCTGTTCTGTCATCACTGACCACCGCCGTGTCCGTCCGTCTGTCCATCTCCTGCCCTGGAGGATTCTGGGTAGGAGGAGTGGGGCTGATGGGAGGACTGGGCGGCAGCTGTGGGTAGAAGAAGAGGAAGTCTGATACTTAACAGGAAGTAGAGCTTCCATTTCCTGTGAACTACTACACCAACTGTACTTCCTGTTCCCAGTTCAGGTCACATCTCTGATTGTGATGTTATTCTGATCATCACCTTCTGTCCTGAGGTCAGGTGATGAGCTCACCTGTGAGACCTGCACCAATCAGAGACGAGTCTTACCGTGCAGAGGCTCCTGGCTCAGGTAGGGGGGGTAGGGTTGGTAGGTGTAGTGGTTCTCAGGAGAGGGGGAGGGGAACGTCGTTTGCTGCTGCCAGTACCACTGGGGGTGGGGGTGGCGTAATTTAAATATTATAATATATTATTATTTTAAATATTTAAAGAGACAGTGTCACAGGAACTCACCTGGACGCCCAAGTTGAAGTAATACTGAAGAATTCTGCAGTCTGCACACACACACACACACACACACACACACACACACACACACACACACACACACACACACACACACACACACACACACACACACACACACACACACACACACACACACACACACACACACAGTAACATGAGTGACGACAGCAGATCAGTGTGGGTGTGTGACAGTAAGGCTGGTTGACCTCTGACCTCGGGGTAAATCGCTGCCATTAGGGTCGTAGGAGTAAGGGGGCGGAGCCACCACGGTGCAGAGAGGCTCACCTAGCTCATTAACCAACCATGGAGAAGAAGCTGGGATTGACATGGCGGCTGAACAGGAAAAGATCATTTTAAACACGTTCTGATGTCAATCATCTGAGGAAACAGGTTTGTTTGTGTTTACATTGTCTCCAGAATCTAAACAAAACAGATCCACACAGAGGGTCTCTGTTAAATGTCTGTGTGTGTGTGTGTGTACCTGCTGCATGTGAGTGTGTGTGGACACCTGAGCGTGTCTGTGTGTGTGCAGTTGGCGGCAGGTGAGCAGCTGCAGGAACATGTGATGATGGAGAAGAGGGTGAGGAGGAGGAAGAGGAGGGTGAAGAGCCGATGACAGCTAAAGGCTTCACCACCTGTAACACACAAACACAGTGAGTGTAGCTGATTATGGTTTTACCATCTTTCTGTCTCCTCAACCTGCTTAAGGTTAGACCACTGAAGGTCCTACTATGTGTATAAATACAAACAGAGAGAACATGTGTACCTGCTGTGTGTGTGTGTGTGTGTGTGTGTGTACCTGCTGTGTGTAGTTGTAATTCATGTCTGGTCTCGGGGGAGAGTCAGCACATCCTCCTTCCTGTCCATCCTTTCACAATAAGAGAAAAGGTAAAAGCTTTCTGAAGCTTAGTGACATCACTGATCACATGATCATTATGACATGTTATGTTATTAGCATGTCCTGCTCCGTGTCATCAGTCTGTCCCTCACGTTATAAACATGTCCTCTGACAGACTGCTGCTCTTGTATATCTCTACAGATTCTGTGAAATGATTGGTTGTTAAAGCTCAGGTGTCAAGTGTGTTACCTGATTGGTGGAGGGCTCAGCAGCTGTGTAAACACCTGAGGTCTGGTAGTTCTGATCTGAAACAAAAGTTACAATCAACAGCTGACGAACCCACAAAAACATCTGGGTGAGTGTTCGAGTCCCAGGGGGGGGGGGGATCTGGAAACTATCTGTCCCCCAGATAAATATTTATTTGAAGCTACTTTAACAAGACTCACCCTGAGCACTGAAGAGGAAATCCTCTGAGAACTCAGCTGAGAGACAAGGAGACAAAACGTCAGGGACAAAGAGACAAAGAGTCAGAGAGAAAGAGTCAGAGCCCATGTCGTCCTCACCCTGGTCCTCAGCGGTGCTTGTGTCCTCCTGTTCGTCCTCTGATGAGCACACTGGGGTGTTTTCAGGTCGATGTGAAGGGGGGTGGGGTCCAGAGGCTCTCTGAACTCGATAGGTGGAGCCAGGTGGAGGGGGAGGGGCCACAGCAGTGCCCTGTGGGAGGAGTCAGAGTGAATCCAAATGGTAACACATCGTCACATTTCTGCGTCGTCATGTGCTTTTCTCACCGGCAGCGGCGGGAAGACGGCGTCGCTGGCGTCGTCCAGCTGGTAGTACGTGATGGCCGTGTCCAGATCGGCTGACTCCTCCCCCGTCTCCGCAGGGTAACCAAATTGACAATCTTTATTGATAGCAGCAACCAGCTGACGACGGCTACGACTGAAGACAGTAAGACACTCTGTGATCGACCACTGGGGGTGCCACAGTCACGTTTCCTGTTTCTACATAGAGCCGTTGTATTATATTTATATGATGGTTATACATGTCATCATCTGGAATAGTCTTGTTAATCTAATTCCCTCCTCCGTCTCCTTTTAACTGTCTAATTTGACTAACTGTTGTATTTGGTGGATTTTGCCTCAGTGTGTTTGTTCTGTTTCTTTTTAACATCAACCTGTCTGAGACTGCAGATGAAAATTAGTCTAAGAGACTCTGGTACATTTATATGAACCATTGTGCTCATATTAATTAATGTTCACTGTCCCTTCTGATTAAAAGTAGAAAATATTTTAGAGACCGGTCATCGTGGAGAACACCAACCACACAAATGGTTGGTGGGACGCTGGCAAGATGATGACATAATTTACCGGGACCTGAAGGCGTAGTTCTCATAGTCGTGGTAATATCGTCTTCCAGGGTGGTAATAGGTCAGCTGTGGGCCAATCAGGTGACGGTTGAGGAAACGGGTTGAGCTTCTGACCACAATCCATGACACACACAGACACACAGACACACACACAGACACACACAGGAGGTCCTCAGTATCAAGAGTAAATAATCGGTAACGCCTCCTTCAACCTCTGGCGTCTTCATGGTTTCACATGTCGCAACCACACAAGTATCAGTTCCCACCTGGACGCTCCGTAGCGAGGAGCTCTGGCTGTAGGGTGATGGTGGTGGTGTGGGGGGGCGTAGGGATCATAGGTCATCGTTCCAGTTGAGGGAGGAGGGGGTGGGCGGGGGTGACCTGCCGGCTGGAAGCGAGGGGGCAGGCTGGATGAGGCGGGGCCTCCGTATAAAGGGGCCGGAGCTATCAGCAGCTCCGCACCCTTCATTCCACTGCTGCCCCGAGACTTCCTGAAGTAACGGTGACGATGATGACGCTGACCACGAGAGTCCAAGTCTGCACGAGACCACAGGGTCAGGAGGTTGTTGCAATAGGTCAGAGGTCATAGAATAACGCAAGCTTACCCAGATCTCCTTTTCTAGTTGGAGCAGCCACATTCCAGGCAGGAACTGGATTCACTGGTTTCAGATCCGTCAGAGGAACCAGGTGTCTAAGACAGAGGGACATCACAACCGTTTGACTTCAGAACTCGTCTCCTCTTCTTCTTGACGTTAAACAGTAATGTTTTCTCACTGAGAGTCTGAAGCTTCATGTGTTTGTTTCATTTGATCTGGTTGGTTTTGGTTTCACATTGTAATTTAGGCTGCGTCTATCTATACTTGACTCTGATTGGTTTGTAGATGGCGTCTGACGTCTGTTGGTCTGGAGGCACCTTTCACACCTGATACTTGGGTTCAGATTAATGTGGAAGAGTCGTCAGATTAAATGTTTTTTTACTTCTCTCCCAGCTCCTCGATGAACACGGTGACGGCTGACGAGTGGGTTCCTACTTCCTGGATGAAGGCGTTATAGTATTTCCCCTTTAGCTCCAGACGCACCTGAAACAAACAAACATGCGCACGCACACGCACACACACACACACACGAGGATCTGGTGACAACATGATTTAATAGACTTGATGCTAATGACACATGAAGCTTCATTTCATCACAGCCGTGTGTGTGTGTGCTGTCACCTGACACTTGTCTCCCAGGAAGTACTGCCTACCAGCGAACACCATATAATCCGTCTTCTGCATCTCTGTCAGTCACACAGCGCAGTAATCTGATTACTACAGCATCATTCAGGCGGATGCAATCAGATTACTGAGATTATCAATTAGGATGTAGACGACCAATCAGCATAAGAGTGAGTCACATGATCACTTCATCACACCTCCACAGTATGAATGTTGTTTTTATGTCTCAGCACCAGTGACACCTATTGGCCGGAAGGGGCATGTGTTCCTTTTGTTCCTCTAGTTCTTGAGAACGCGATAACTTGGTTCAAACGTTCAGTTGAAAGATGAACTGAATAGACTTTGGTGGTTGAAGGTCAAAGGTCAGTGACCTTAGAATACTGTCCCTGTTCACAAGTTATCTTAAGAACACCTAACCCTAACACAACCCGCCTGAGATGAGGACGACTGAAGTGGCTGCACCTGCTGCTTTCCACCTGCTGTGGAAACCTACGTCATCTTGTGTGAGTGAAACACAGCATGAAGGATTTCACTGCATCCTCCAAGAGCTGCGTCTGAATGTCCTCTGCAGCTTTACGGAGGATGACCAGCAATCTGACCAACCGCTCGCTCAGGTCGGTGCCAGAACCGCAGCTGGGTAAGTTTCATTCTCAACACTGATTGGCTTTCACCACATCGTGTCACACTAATTTTTCACTTGAGTTCTAATATTTCAATTCTAATATTTCAAACAAATGAAAGAAATTTACCGTCTTTACATTGCCTTACTTTGAATGTAATATCACAGCGCTAAAAATTAGCTTCACCTTTTGTGAGAACGCACCGTCGCACGCCAGCAGCGATGCTGTTCTACTGCGTGTCGCGGTTGTGTACCTGTCGCATCGGATGCGGTTCAGCAGCGGATCGTCTACTGCCTGCTCCACTATTATTTTACATAGAGTTTGCCTTGAAAAGGCAGGACTCATCTGTTAACCAACCGTTCCGCGTCCACTGTGCCACGGACATAAGGGAGGAACGGGTTCGATTCCTGTGGTCAAAGGTCACGATAAGGTAATTAGACTGGAACTGCTCTGATTGGTGGAGGCAAATAACCACAGCACGATGAATCTAGTTTGTTTTGACATAATCAAACCTTCTTCTTTGCATGTATAAAAAGGTTGTCAGCTCGTCAGTGTATGATGTGTGTGTATGTCACGTGTGTGTCTGTGTGTGTGTGCGTGCGTTACCTTTGCAGGTGTCCTGCCACACGTCAAACTCCAGGTTTCTGTACACGTCTCCGTCCAGAGACTTCATGACTTTATAAGGAAGAGAGAGTCTGGACGGAGGAGGAGCATCTGCAGGAGACTGAAAAACAAAATCACCACAACAACCAATCACTGCTGACACACACACACACACACAACACACACAACACACACAAACTGACTCAGACGTTTTGACCCCCTGACCTTTGTGTCATCTGTCCCACTTCTGTGTCTCTCCTCAGTAGCTCCAACTGACTCCACTTCCTCCCTGCAGATGAAACAAACGCACCTGACTGTGACTGTTATTACACAGGTGCAGCTTGTGTTCTGTATATTGTGTGCGTGTGTGTGTGTGTGTGTGTGTGTACCTTTGTCCTCGGTCCTCAGGTGTGTCGTAGCCGATATCAACATCACTACACACTGATGCGCTGTTTCTGTAGCAACGACCTCCGACCCGAGAAGCCTCCATAGCCTGACAGAGCTCCACCTCATCCACCCCAAACACCTGAGTGTAGAGCAGCTCGTACAGCACAGCTACACACAGACACACACAGACACACACAGACATATGACATCAATCACACACACACACACACACTGATGGAACAATCACTGATCAGTACTCACCCTGACACAGCGCTGCAGAGGCGGGGTAGCTCCTCGTGTAAACAATATCATAGTGACCATTGATGGAGCAACACAGCATCACCTAAGCAACACAGATGATTGACAGTCAGCACAGTAACTTCAGGCTCGTTCACTTGTTACCATGTAAATCACCATGGTAACTGAGGCTGAACCGATGATAACAGATCAAAACCTGTAAACGGTCAAACTACTGACCAATCAGATGACTGGGAAACCAAAGTGATGTTCTACAGGATAACGCCCCCCCCCCCCGTGTGTGTGTGTGTTAGCTCTCAACTGAGGGGAATTGCACTTTCGTCTGATTGGTCAGACTTCTGTTTAAACGTCAGGAGTTGTCACCTTGTCCACAAAGTCGTCCTCTGAGATCACTGTGGCTGGTTTCCCCGGGTAACGATAGATCAGGAAACAACGCCTACACACACACACACACACACACAGTATTGTGATGACATCAGTTCAGAAGAGAACACGTGATGCACCTGGTGTTTCTCACCTGTACAGCTGAGACAGAGCCTTGATCTCCACCTGACCCACGGTCTCCTGAAAACACACTCACTGTTACCGACACATCTGTTCACACTTATAAGCCAAAGGCCAAAGGTCACGGCAGCTCACCTTCGGGTCCTCCAGACGCTCCAGATATTTCTCGAAGGAACCTTCAACAAACTGAAAGAAGAACAGACAGATCTGAACAGCCAATCCACCGCAGATAATGTGCGCCGCTAACTGTATGGTTGTCATGGCAACGCACTGTAAAATATCAGGTCACATGAAAACCCTCAGAAAACTTACTGGTTCAAAGTTACATCTGTTTGTTCTCATGAAGTCGGCACAATCCTGACGAATCTTCTGATGGTAATTCTGAGAGTAATACAACTGCACCACACACACCACACACACACGCACACACACACACACACACACACACACACACACACACACACACACACACACAGTCACATCTTACTTGAGTAAACTATTAAGTAAAGTACTTTTACTTCAGTGCTACTTTAACTCAGTGATGGATGTGAGTATGTCCTCCATCGGTTTCCATGGTAACAACAGTCAGTTGTAACCCCCAGTGACAACACAACTGTGGGTAACAACTGACTCCTCCCCCCGGAGCTGTTAGCTTTAGCTCACCTGCTGACCCCGCCCTCCTGAAGCTGCTAGCTTGTTAGCTTTAGCTGACTAGCTGACCTTCTGACCCCGCCCTCCTGGAGCTGTTAGCTTGTTAGCTTTAGCTGACCCCGCCCTCCTGGAGCTGCTAGCTGGTTAGCTTTAGCTGACCCCGCCCTCCTGAAGCTGCTAGCTGGTTAGCTTTAGCCCACCTGCTCGGACACGGCCCTGAACAGACTGGACGCGTCTCGCGCCACCATCTTGCGGTAGAGTCCCACACTGGACAGGAACTCGTCCATGTTGACGAAGTACTTCTTCAGACCTTTCTGCATCCCTCCGCTGTCCCTCCGCTCCGCTCGGTACCGGCTCCTCTGGACCGACAGGTGACTTCAATCACACCTGATGAGCGCGGGAGGCCGCGGAGACGTTCACGGACCAAGCGAAGCTCCGGAAATATGACAATGTTTGTGGTAAAGTTCTTCACTGAAAGATCTGCTGACCGGTTTAACAAAAATAATACATATTGAGCCAATCAAATTCAACCCAACAATTCACTGGATGGGAGACATATATTATTATTAGGCCCCTCCCACCGACGGTGCCCTCTTGACATTGTAAGGATTATTCTTATTATAGTGACCCAAATGAAAAAGGCTATATTTTTATATATATGTTTTTTTTCATTTTTTTTCTTTCTAGGAACAGTACAACAACAGTGCGACTTTTTTGTGCAACTGGTGCAACAGCTCGGGCCCGTTAGTGCTACAACCTAGCCCTAGTTATATATTATAATATGATATTATATTATATCATAAACTATTATATTATATTGTGTCATGTTTTATTATATTATATTAGGTCATCTTATGTTATATTATATTATATTATTTCATGTTATATTATATCATATTGTAATATATTATATAATATTATATTGTGTTTTATTATATTATATCACAATATGTTATATTATATTGTTTTATATTGATTATATTATAGTATATTATATTATATCATATTATTCATATTATGTTATGTTATATTATATTATGTTATATTATATTATATAATATTATGTTATGTAATATAATATAATATTATGTTATATCATAATTGGTTATATTATGTTATGCTATGTTATGTAATATAATATAATATTATGTTATATCATATTATATTATATTATATTATGTTATATCATATTATATTATGTTATATCATATTATGTTATATTATATTATGTTATATTATATTATGTTATATCATATTATATTATGTTATATCATATTATGTTATGTTATATTATATTATATTATATTATATTATGTTATATCATATTATATTATGTTATATCATATTATATTATGTTATATCATATTATGTTATGTTATGTTATGTTATGTTATGTTATGTTATGTTATATTATGTTATGTTATGTTATGTTATGTTATGTTATATTATATTATGTTATATTATGTTATGTTATGTTATGTTATGTTATATTATATTATATTATATTATATTATGTTATATGTTATGTTATGTTATATTATATTATATTATGTTATGTTATGTTATGTTATGTTATGTTATATTATGTTATGTTATGTTATATTATGTTATGTTATATTAGTTCATAATACCAGTCAGTACGTGGAGGACTGTGCTCTTTGAACAATAGGTGGCGCTGATGTTCTCACTGTCATGGTCCTCGTTAACAGAAGAAAAGACGGTGACAGTGCGCATGCGCATCATCACAACCTGTGGAGGGCGGTTCGACGGGTCCAGGGTCAGTCCGGGTCCGTCAGTGAGATCTCAGTCCGGGTCCAGATGTTCAGGTTTTGGCTCCGGAGGCTCCGGCAGCTCGGCGGGCCGCCGGGCCTCCTCTCTGCCCGCTCAGCTCGCTCCTTCAGCGGCTCTGCTCCGGAGCTGCCCGCCGCCCGGGTCCGGAGCACCTTCCTGGAGTTCTTCCGGCAGAGACACGGACACCTGCTGGTCCCGTCCTCCCCGGTCCGGCCCAGAGGAGACCCCAGCCTGCTGTTCGTCAACGCCGGCATGAACCAGGTCTATATCCAGTCCGTGTGCTGCCCGGCTAGCTAACAGCTGATGGCTAGCCATTTCAAAATAAGAGTCGTTGGATCGCACGTGCAACCAATCAGAACACACTTGATCTTTATTTGTGTGAACAAAACAAGTTGGATTTAATTTTTCACTAGTTTTAAACAATTATAAATAAACGTATTAGTGACAGCTCATAAATATGTTGATCATTAACCTGTTGAACTGTTGTTTAATGATAAAATAATAAATGTATCTGTTGTTGATTGAACTTCATTTTCACCTTGAAGCTGTTTTCACACAATTGACCTGAAATCCATATTTTCTGCAGGTGATGGATGTCGTGTGTGATGGATGCACACATGAGGATCCATTAATTTTAGATCTGATCAGAGTTCGTTCACATCGTTAACTGTCAGCATCCTTATATTGATCCAGCAGCTGATTGTTTAAGTTTTCTATAAATCAAATTTTATTAGTATAGCCCATATTCAGAAATCACAATTTGTCTAATAGATCTTAACAAGGTGGAACATCCTCTGATCTTAACCCTCAACAAGAGTAAA